>NC_041383.1:648379905-648454546 GCF_002162155.2 Triticum dicoccoides | reverse complement strand
CAGTTTTGAAAAAATCAAAAGAAAATGATAAAAACTTCAAAAAAATAAAATCCTTCGAGAGGTAGTTATATTACTATATCTACTAGTTAGGAAAATTTGAAAACTTAAATTTGGACATGTTTTGCAAAAAGTGTAGGGAAAATGTAAAACGGCTATAACTTTTGCATCCTCAAATTCGAAAAGGAAAAAAAGATATGGTCAAATTTCAGTTTTTTTTAAAAAAATTGGTTAAATTTGGTCAAATTACTTATTCAAGAATATTAGTGTTACTAAATAATTATTTCAATTTTTTGAATTTTGGTCAAATCTGGTCAAACTACGGTCAAACTATGGTCAAACTATGGTCAAACTTATTCAAGAAATATTAGCATTACTAAATAATTACTGTTTGTTTAGAATAATAGTTTCAAACTCAAATGGTGAAATGTGTGACTTCATGCTCAAGCTAAACTCCTGAGGGTTAATAGGATTGACATCTTACTATTATCAGGAAAACAACAAGTGCAGACTCGGAAGCGAAGGAGAAGCGTGCTCGGGCTAGAGTAGTGAGAGGGATGGGTGACCGGTCGGGAAGTTAGATGATTTGGAATGAGTGATCCACACTTGAGCAGTTAAGAGAGGTGATTAGAGACTAAATCATCAAATAATTCAGAAAAATTAAAAAGAGAAAAAAATGGGAAAAAACTAAAGGTCCCCCATACCAGGGCGCGAGCTCACGCCACGTGGTGGCACTTTAGTGCCGGTTCGTGCCGAACCGGTACTAAAGGGGGGGGGCCTTTAGTGCCCACCCTTTAGTGCCGGTTATGGAACCGGCACTAAAGGCCCTTACGAACCGGCGCTAAAGCTTCGTTTTCTACTAGTGTGGCCTGCCTACCAGCTACAACCGGTATCTTCCACCCTGGCCTCTCTGTACGGTGTGTGCTAGGAAGAGGTTGACAACTTACTGAACCGTACTCTACTTGTTGTAGAGACGAGTGGTAGTACGAAACAAGTATGGGGGTTACTGGAACAAGACTCGATCTATGGTCGACTCAGGAGGTTTAAGTATTCCCTACATGATTAGCATAACGAATATAATTCAACCAACAGAGTCACCGCTCATATTACCTTTCCATGCCATACCAGACATAACCGTCCCGACGGAGACCGGCGACAAACTCATGCCTACCCAAGGCAGAGGTTTTCCCGGGTTCCTGCCGGTATGCATGCAAGGTACATGAGGATGATTATCATCACAAGTGTGATCATTTCCAACATCATGGAAATCACCAATGTGCATTCATGCAAATGATCACATCACATGAAATAACAACTCTCCAAAATGAGGTGGTGCGATAAAAGTGTCAATGAACATTCAAAAATATCATGCCGGGGTTCAGAATGCTTACCTTTAGGTCAAGGGAAGGCAGGGTGCATTTCAAACTCTTGAAATATTTCTCCTTCCTTCAAAATCCTATTTTAAACATATAAAAGAATTAACACACAAAAATAAAAACAACACAAAAAGTTGTTTGGAATATTTTTCAATTAAATCTTAAAATAAACTAGATCAAATTTGAGAGAGGTAGGAAAAAGAATTAATTCATTTGGAGTTATATTTAAAAAAATAAAGCCAGTCAAAGATTTGGTCAAAAATCTGATTTTAATAATAAACAGAAAAGAAAACGCTTCAGGCAGAATACGCCTTCAAAATGGGGAGACGTACTCGGGGTCTTTACGCTTCCACTTAAACGCGTGGAGGTAGGGCTGGGTCACTGACAGTGGGTCCAGGGGGCCCATTGGTCAGATTTGACCAGTCCCCACTCCCTCCTCTTCTTTGCCCGAGCAGAGGCGGAGCGTCCGGCGATCGTCGCCGGCGAACGGCGTTTCTTCGCGGGCATCTAAGAGCAGGGATGGATTCGCCACTCCTAGGCGGTCCTTCCAGTGGTCGCAGGGTCGCCGGAGGTGGAGGGAGTCGCCGGCGGCGAGCTCCGCGGCGGAGGGGGCTTCGGGGGACAAAGTGATTTTTGGACTGCGGTGGTCTCCGACCAAAATTGATCGAGGGGTTACACTCGCAAGAGGGAGGGAGGGCTCTTGGTGGAGAGAATGGAGAGGTAGAGGCACTGGTGGCGATGGAATCGGCCGGGGCTTGGCGTCGACCGAACCGGCCGGACTCAGGGAAGATGGCCTTCCCCTCCTCGAATGCTGGCCAAGGTAGCTCTAGGAGGATCACTGGAGGTTGCTCGAGGACTTGTTTGAGCTCCGAGGCCCTTATATAGGCGGTGGAGGTCGGTTCGAGGCGGCCGGCGATAAGGACGACCGCGAACCGCCTCCCTGTAGCGTCAGGGCGTCGTGGCGACGGTAGCTAGCCGACAGGCGAGGTGATAAGCTTGCGCTGTTCACAGGGGCAGGTGGCGAGCCGGGGTGGCTTGGGCGGCGCTGGCCTGAGCAGGGCTGTCGGGCGGCCGTGGCGGCTAGTCCTTGGCTTGCCGGGGACGCGGCGAGGCTTTGCTTGGCGCGTTGCGGTGAGGGGGAGCATGTAGCGCACAAGGGGACACGGCGTGCTGGCTGCGGTTGGTCACGGGCTGGGGGAGTGTGGGGCATGACGCGGCGGCTCGGGCACACGCGCGTGCAATATGCGCACTCTGGGCGCGTCCAGTGCACGCACGGAAGGTGTTCGACATAATGACGTGGCATGCTACAGGTCACAGGTGAGGTTGGCAAGCAACAGAACTAGGTTAGAGATAGAGGGAAACTCCAGGGACAAGGTGGTTTGGTCAGGTGGCCAAGTTCATAATGTGTACTTGAGATCATGCCAAATCAGTCCATGCACTCCAGGTGTTTGTCAAAATGCCAAAGGCACCTAGGCTTTTCTTGGAGTGGCCAATTCCTCTAGATCAGTGTCTCTCTAGATGCACAAGAGGGTGGTGAGGTTAGTTGGTGAAAAGCACAAACTTGCTAGTGCAAGTTTTGCAGAACTTCAATTCTGGGCAGAACTTAAATGGCATTATATCATGAACTAAAAATGATCAAAAGAGTGCATGCTCCTGGACTTAGGGGTTTAGTAGGGTGGTCTATATGCAGGAGAAAGAATCAAGGGCCAGAGAGCAAGTAAGACTAGGGTTGCTGTACAAACCATCATGATGGACCAGAATGAAGATGAGGTTGATTCACTCAAAATTTTCAAAGAACATCCTTGGATGTTTGCATATAATGAAATCATATGATGCTACTAACATCCCATAATTTTGGTGGAAGCTAGAAACAAATATTTAAAAGGGTTGTAGTGAAAAATTGTCCACTGGACCAGAGAAGAAAAACATGTGTAGCACTCAAAATATGCAATGAATGAAATATATTATTGCATAAAAGTGATTTAGAGGCATCACATGACATCTCCAAATTTTGGTGGAATTTTTAGTTAAGTTTATCAAATGGTTGTAGTACAAAAAGAGCTCCAAAATTTTAAACAAGTCATTTAAAGAATATAGCTCAGGGTGAAATAATTTAATAAATAATCCTACTGATTAAGAAAATGTTTTAATGAGATGGCATAGAAGTCCAATATGTTTTGGAAGGACCCACTTCGGAAAACTCCTTAATATAAAAAGAAAGGTTCTGAAATCAACAGAAATATTCTTGCAGGCAAAAATTTTAAACTCTTGGCAAAATTTTAATAACTAAAACCTGGTTAAATTTTTGGGGTGTTACACTTCTTCCTTTGTGGCAGGGGCCTTCCCGGAGACACAGCGGCTGGCGGAGGAAGCCGTCCGCTATTAGCACGACCCAACCGGCATCGTTGGGTCCTGGACGGATCCGCGGGTGGCCTGGACCTTCCCGCAGATCATCGCCACCACTGAGGCCCGCCTGCTGGTCCTGGGAATGCAGATGGAGCGGCTGTCCCAGAACGGTACCGCGATGACGGCGGCCCTATGGCCAGACTCCGTCCAACCGAGCAGCTTCCCGCGCCTCGCGCGTTGGTTGGAGTTGGGCCGGACCGGCTTGGTGAGTGGCGCGTCTCCGCCGCTCGTGCCGGTGCTGAGATGGCGCTCCAGCTCGCGCTGTCTTGGCGTCCAGACCTACAGCTGGACGCGTTGATGGGCCAGCGGGCCGGTTCGGAACAACTCTTGTAGGAGCAAGCCAGCCGGATCGCCTCCCGGGCCAGCTACATCGCCGAGTTCACCTTCCACGACGAGTTCCATCCGGAGCGGACGGAAGATGGCAGGGCCGTGGACGGCGACGACTAAGGGTTGCTCCTCCATGATCCGGAGGGGAGCTCGGAGGAGACGGGCGTCTACCGCGATGCGGGTGCCAAGGAGGACACCGGCGCCTTGCTGGACCCGGAGGCCGCCATGGGAGAGCCTTCAACGTCGCGACGCGGCGCTGGAGATGCCTGAGACACTTTATGTAAAATTTGTTAAGTAGCAGGTCCACCCACCCACTGGGTGTTTTAGGGTGTAATGAACTCGGGCCGTGGGCCCTTTCTTAAATATTTGTGTAAATATCGTGAGTGCTTTTGCTTTTGCCTTCCGTTTTTTGGACCGATTTCATGCGCTTTCCCTTTGTCAAACCTCCGCCCTTGCGAGTCAGACGGCCGAGGCTCCGGTCCGTGACAAGGAGTTCGGTTCTTCGAGAGGAGCGCGCAAGACTTGGGTCTTTTGAAACGTTGAGCGCGAGCGAAACACTCACTGGGCCGGCTAGCGGCGATCCGGCGAATCCGGTTGGCGAGCAGCCGGTCATGCGGCTGTTTATTTGATGAGCGGCGGGCCGGGTTGATCGACCCGGCAACCTTTGACTTAGTGTATGAAGCGTAAAGGAGCTTTGGCCCGTTGTGCTTGCCAGCTAACAGCCAAAGCTAGATCTGTGGCTTTAGGGCGAAGTGGGGGACCGTGGCATCCTAACTTTATCAGGAATCACCAAGTAAGGCGGCGGGGTGGTGACCGAGCCAGCCAGCTCCCGAGCCCCCCGGGTCGAGTGAGTCGGACCGGTGGCCGGGTTCAGTGGTATAGTGATGCAGGAAAATAGGGACACAATAAATTGGTCGACAAAAGGCAGCCCCCGAGTCTCATTCGGGGACCCAATAGTTTCATTCGTTTATAGAAGGCGACGATACATACACTTGTGCGGCTAACTGTAAAATGGGCGGAGGAGTTCTGCGTTCCACGACCGGGTCGTTTCTTCACCGGCGGTGTTCTTCTTGTGCTTCCTTGACATGCGTGCATCGATGAAGTAGTAGGCACTGCGATTGCGCAAGGCCTTGCTCATGATGAATGGGCCCTCCCATTGAGGGGGCAGCTTTTGCTGGCCTGCTTGCTCTTGGACGAGTCGGAGGACGAGGTCGCCCTCGTGAAACACGAGGGGCTTGATCTTCTTGTTGTGGTAGTGCCTCAGGCTTTGCTGGTAGATGGTCGAACGATTGAGCGCTAGGAGGCGTGCTTCTTCGAGCAGGTCGATGCCATCTTCGCGGGCTTCTCTAGTTTCGGCTTCGGTGTACATCATGATGCGTGGCTAGTCGAACTCGACGTCGGTCGGGATGACGGCTTAGACTCCGTAGACGAGGAAGAATAGGGTGAACCCGGTTGACCGATTCGGCGTGGTGCGTAGACTCCAGAAAATGGCCGGCAACTCGTCAAGCTAGCTGCCGGGTGAGCGGATGAGTGGCTCGACGAGTCGCGGCTTGATGCCGGACAGGATGAGTCCATTGGCCTGCTCGACCTGCCCATTGGACTGCGAATGTGCAACGGAGGCCAGGTCGAGGCGGATGCCGGAGACGGAGTAGTATTGCTCGAGCGCGCCCTTGGCAAAGTTGGTGCTGTTGTCGGTGATGATGTTGTTCGGCATGCCGTAGCGCACCGCTATGTCCTTGATGAACCGGACGGCTGTTGGCCCGTCCAGTTTCTTGATTGGTCTTGCCTCGATCCACTTGGTGAATTTGTCCACTGCCACCAGCAAGTGCGTCGTGCCGCCTCAAGCAGTTTTAAAGGGTCCCACCATGTCGAGTCCCTAGACCGCGAAGGGCCAGGCGATCGGTATGGTGCGGAGTGTTAACACCGGCTGGTGGCTACGTTTGCTGAAGCGCTAGCATCCCTTACACTTGAGGACGAGTGACTCGGCATCTTGGAGGGCCATGGGCCAGTAGAAACCATGGCGGAACGCCTTGGCCACCAGGGATCGCGATGCAGCATGGTGCCCGCACTCACCATGGTGAATGTCGAGGAGGATGTCGATGCCCTGTTCCTGCTCGATGCAGCGCTGGAACACGCCCGTGGAGCTGCGTTTGACGAGCTCGTTGTTGATGATGTTGTAGGCGGACGCCCGACACTGCACTTGTCGAGCTTCGGTCTCATCCATGGGGAGAACCCCGTTCTCCAAGAATTCTGATATTGGGAGGGCCCAAGATGGGGCCGTAACCACGGCGAAGACGGCCACCAGGGTGGGCTCTGAGTCAGCAGCCCCTGGGCCGGGTTGGGCAGCCCCTGGGCCGGGTTGGGCAGCCCCCGGGTCGGGGATGGCGACGGCCGAGTCCGGGGCAATGGTGGTTGGGTTGAGCTGAGCAGCCCCCAGGCCGGGTTCAGCAGCCCCTGGGCCGGCTTGAGGCGCAGCCGGGTCATCTGGAACGTGAATGGACTCGGAGTCCGGTGATGGCTTGACGGACGGTTTGCGTAGGTGCTCGAGGGAGACGCCGGACAGGATGGCTTGTCGGGACGAGGCGATCCTGGTGAGCGTGTCGTCTACTTCGTTCTTCGCACGCGCGACGTGGAGGAACTCACAGCCCTCGAAGGATTCGGATAGCTTCTGGACGAGGAAGAGGTAGCTTGCCATGTTGGGGTTGCAGGCGTCCCATTCGCTGGAGCACTGCTGCACCACCAGGTCCGATTCGCCGTAGCACAGGATGCGTCGGATGCCGAGTTCCTTGGCAAGCCGGAGGCTGTGCACAAGGGCTTCGTACTTGGTGACGTTGTTGGAGGCGGCAAAGTGGATCTTGAGCGCGTAGCGGAGCCGGTCGCCCTTTGGGGACGACAATACGATGTCGGCCCGCAGGCCAAGCCGCATCTTGGATCCGTCGAAATGCATGCGCCAATGCGTTGAGTCGGGATGCGGCGGCAAGTACTGGGTCTCGGTCCAGTCGACGAGGAAGTCGGCCAGGGCTTGAGACTTGATCGTGGTGCGGGGCTCGTAGAGGATGGTTTGCCCAGCTAGCTGGATCGCCCATTTGGCGACCCGGCCAGAGGCATCCCGGCACCCGATGATTTCTCTGATAGGCGTCGTGCTGACCACGGTGACGACGTGCTCTTGGAAATACTGCTTCAACTTCTTGGCGGTGAAGTACACGCCGTAACACATCTTCTGGTAGTGCAGATAGTTCTGCTTGGAGATGGAGAGCACCTCGCTCAGGTAGTAGACTGGGCGCTGATTGTCTTGCTTTGCCTTTCAATTTGTCTCGCAGGTCGTGCGTGGAGCCCTGGGCCTTAGTGTTACTGTTTGTTTGGCGTTTGGGTGCGGGCTGGACTTCGGGCTGGTACGCCACTTTGTCACGGCCACGTGGTGGCCGGTCACCCACATCATGCGCTGGTAGTGTTGGTTTTAACGCCTCCTCCTCCAGTTGAGGTAGCAACCTGCGCTTTGGATAACTTTTGGTAGGGCGCTCGAGTCCGTATTCCTCGGCTGCCAGGACCTCGGTCGATCTATCAGTGAGCAGATCTTGATCGGCTTGAAGCTATTGCTGCTTTTTATTCAGGCTTCTTGCAGTGGCTATAAGCCGGCGCTTGAAGCACTCCTGCTCACCGAGATCCTCAGGCACGATAAATTCTTCATCGCCATGGCTCGCTTCGTCTTTGGAGAGAGGCATGTAATTATCCTCCTCTGATTCTCGATCTGTTTCCTGTTCCTTAGGGCTAGCTTGACCATCCTCTTGCTCGGCCTGCTCGAAGCCTGGCTGGGCAGGATTGTTTTCGTCTTCGGCACCGTCCGGATTGTTATTTGTGCCGGTATCACTGTTTTTGCTATGGCGGGGCCTGGAGCGGCGCCTATGACGCCGGTGCCTAGATTGCTTCTCCAAGGGGTTATCTTCCGTTGCCTCATCGCCATTGCTTTCTTTGGGGGTGTCCACCATATATATATATATCATCTGATGAGGTGGCAGTCTAGCACCCTATAGGTGGTGGTTCTTGTTCTTCTCCTGCTTCGTTGTCCATACCGTCGATGTCTTTGGAGTTGAAGTCAAGTACGTCGGTTAAGTCATCGACAGTGGCTATTAAGTGGGTGGTGGGTGGGGAACGAATATCTTCTTCGTCCGCTTCACACTCGAGCCGGACATAGTTCGGCCAAGGATCTCCCAACAAGGAAAGAGACCTTAATTAATTTAGCATATCACTCAAGGGCGAGTGCTGAAAAATATCTGCGGCGGTGAACTCCATGACCGGTGCCCAATCAGATTCGATAGGCACGGACGTACGCGGTTTGGATCCTGTAGCCGGAGATGAGTCCGAGGCTCCAATTACACCACCCTCACAGGAGGTGGGATCAGTGTTTGGCTCCAACGCCGATGAGTGCATGGCCTCCATGGTGGGGTCCATCCACTCGTCCTCGGAAGGCACGATCTGCTCCGGATTGATTCTGAGCGCCGCCGCAGGCGCGATCTCTCGAACACTGTCCGATGGAGATCAAAGTCATGCCCGTCATGACCGTTCGACGCACCTGACATGGGCTCGAATCTGTTGAAGATCAAGTCCCCACGGATGTCAGCAGTATAATTCAAGCTTCCAAACCTGACCTGATGGCCAGGGGCGTAGCTATCGATCTGCTCTAGATGGCCAAGCAAGTTGGCCCGCAGTATGAAGCCGCCAAATATGAAGATCTATCCGGGAAAGAAAACCTCCCCCTGGATCGTGTCATTGAACATGATTGAAGGGGCCATCAAGCCTTACCACGACGACACATTGGAACTCTCAACGAAAGCACCAATGTCGGTGTCAAAACCGGCGGATTTCGGGTAGGGGGTCCCAAACTGTGTGCCTAAGGCTAATGGTAACAGGAGGCGGGGGACACGATGTTTTACCCAGGTTCGGGCCCTCTCGATGGAGGTAATACCCTACTTCCTGCTTGATTGATATTGATGATATGAGTATTACAAGAGTTGATCTACCACGAGATCGTAGAGGCTAAACCCTAGAAGCTAGCCTATGATTATGATTGTTGTTGTCCTACGGACTAAACCCTCCGGTTTATATAGACACCAGAGGGGGTTAGGGTTACCCAGAGTCGGTTACAGAGAAGAATATCTACATATCCGAATTGCCAAGCTTGCCTTCCACGCAAAGGAGAGTCCCATCCCGACACGGGACGAAGTCTTCAATCTTGCATCTTCATAGTCCAACAGTCCGGCCAAAGTATATAGTCCGGCCCTCCGAGGACCCCTTAATCCAGGACTCCCTCACCCGCACCGTAGATTATATGGTGATACGAGTTCACGGAGATCTAACGCCCCACAGTAGGAGGTTTGAATGTTTTTGCAATATACGGCTGAGAGAGTTTGGGAATTGCGCAGAAAGTACAAGTACTACGCACGTGCCATCTAATCACTGATCATATGACCTAGATGCTCGTATCACCACAGCAGCTAATTAAGCTACGGGGAGCACCTAATATGAGCAACGGGGAGCTGTTGGATCCAAGATGCAGCGGCACACACGAGGCCTAAATGTTTTATTTGCAAAAAAAACTTTGGAGAGTTTGGAAATTGTGCATAATTACAAAGACTACTCCCAAGCCATTCGATCTCATTTCCAATGATGTAAAAACTCGTATCACCATAGCATCTAAGTTGTGGGGTGGATGTCATATTCTATGCCGCTATCATTTTTTTTGTAAACTTGGAAAATACGTGTAACTCGTGTTATTACTTGTCTAACCGTGCAAAGTGTTTGTTCAAAAAAACCATCCTACACTGAAATATTGAAACAACACATGGGGGTCCCACTTGTCATTAATCAAATTTGGACCTAAAACTAACAAATCTGAAGGACGAGATTCGAACTGGCAACCTAGACTACAAAGCATAAGTTGATAGCCTGAAACAACAACGGCTGTTGACTTTGTCCCATAACTTGATTTTATACAGTATTACGTTGAATAGAGTAGAGGGAGTGCCTCGTCAACACGTGC
This sequence comes from Triticum dicoccoides, assembly GCF_002162155.2. NCBI lineage: Eukaryota > Viridiplantae > Streptophyta > Magnoliopsida > Poales > Poaceae > Triticum > Triticum dicoccoides. The sequence goes on along the minus strand of NC_041383.1, from coordinate 648,444,403 downwards.
ATGACCGTTGACTCACTTACTGGTGGGTCCCAGGTTTGCGATCTCTCTCTCATCTCCATCGTCTAACCTTTGCACATGCACACACGAAGAGCGACACTAGCTTTCCATGGTGTTATTATAACTAGAACAAGCTTGGAAAATAGAAGAATCGCGTAGAACAAGAGACGTTGTGGATGGTCGAGACGGAGCTGACCACACCTATCCTTCGTGCCACGTTAGCATGATGAAGTTGTGTGGCTAGTGGGGTGTTTTCGACCGACTGGCTGGGTCCCCAGGTCAAACCATAGGTACTACGTCTGATACAGTATATTTTTACATGCACATTTTTCCTCCGTGCCGAGATGCGGCACACCCTACCGCACGGTTCTGGGGTCCTCCCGGGTGGTGCATGCATTATTCTTCCTTGCCGAGACGTGGGACGCCCTACTGTGCATTTTCTGGGTCCTACTCGGTCATAGCGCCAAAGCAAGTAAATGAGTCGTCAAATCACGAAAGACCACCTTTCCCGCCGAGTACATCTGTGAAGCACGGTGGCTAGCTAGTTGGGATAGTGCGACCGATTAGCTAGGCCGCCGCCACATTTGTTTTTTCACCCCTTTTTTATCCCCTTGCCCGCAGGTAAATTTAAATATCCACTATGGCGTTGCTCTGGTGTTTGGGTGCAGCAGGATTTTTATTTTTTTGATTGATGGGACCAGGCGCGACAGGATTTTTAATTTTTCGATTGACGGGAGCAGGAGCGACAGCAATTATTCACGATGAATCCGCGTGTAAAACCCACTGCTCCCTGATGTGAGAAGTCGTCGACTGGTGTTTTCCCATGGTGAAAACCAAACGATTCCCTGCTCCTCGACTGGCTCCATCCGCCTTCCCGTAGATTGCATTGCCTTTCAGCCGTTTCACCCCTTTTCTTCCTCTCCCCATTGCTTCAACCTGGTGCCATGGCGGCGCAGCAGATCGCGGAGTCCAAGGTGAGGCGCCTGACACAGGAGCTCCAGGCCAAGGATGCGGAGCTCAGGGCCAAGGACGTGGAGCTCCATGATCTCAAGGAGGAGAGGAGTGCCATGCTCCTCAGTTATGTGCGGGAGTTCATGGAGCTTCAAAAGCGGTAGGCGTCCACCACAAAGATGCTCGAGGCGTCGGCGGCGTTGCTGCAGAAAGCGGGAGATACGATAGGCCGTCAGGGGAGCCGGCTAGAGTGCGAGCGGGCCGATCGTGACGAGGTCCAGGATCGCCTCAGCCACTTGGTGGACCAAGTTGCCACGCACGTGTTGCGGCTGCACGATGCCTACCGTCGGGCCAGCGCGACCATGCTCGCTGTCGGGCTATACTCGTTTGACCACCTCGTCGACTTCAATCAGTTGCGGCTTCCTGACCTGGTCTCCTTCTTCACCTACATCTCCGAGGAGCTAAGCCGTCTCCGCACGATGGTGGGCCGCGATGGTGGGGCGAAGCTGGACAAGGAGGGGTTTCGGGCTGCCATTGCCGTTGCTGGGCGAATCCTCTTAGGGCTCCGTCACCGGAATCCATTTGTGCCATTGGACGCCGTCTTTGACGAGCTGGCTCCCGTCGACCGGGAGCGGGCTCTGCGGGCGGTTGCACCCTGCATCACCAACGCCGTGTGCCTCAAGAAGCAGAGGGACTTCGGTTAGGCACCCTCTACATGGGCATGTCCATGTCTCGGTGCAACATGACCGTTGGATCAAACTCAGACGATGCAGATCAGTCACTGTAGCACAAAGCGTGTGAGTGTGTTTGGTTGCATTCTCATCTCAATATAGTTGTTCCCTCTTCATGTATTTGTGTTAACCTACTAGTGTGGACTCATGCACCCTTCATGCACTCTTCCAAACACCCAAAAGTGGGTCGAGAAGGGAACTTTTGCTCCCATCCCGTCCACCCATCACACCCTGCCTAACACTAATTCGTGCTTCATATGGTTCATGTTTCATGGAGTACTGTAGCACCGTACTCTCCGCGTGTTTTAGACCTATTTCTGTTAACATTGATCTCACCATTCATTCTCGACCGGACAGTCGAAAAAGCGGTACTATGTTACTACATTACTGTCCATATAGTTGACATGTGCAAAACATCATTTGTTATCGTCATATCTTACTAGACTAGCAACAAGATTATGTAGTACTGACGTATGAACCACTGCACATGCCTAGTAGTAGGAGCATCGTGTATGTTGAAGTGGCTACCGTGTTTCGCACTCCTCCGTCGTAAGAGTGGAAACACTTCCTATAATCATTTTCTTCTTCAGAAAAACAGTGGACACGCTCTACCATGTGGATCCTCCTGCAGCCATGCACAAAATTACTCACTTTCCCCGACGTGTGGGACAACCAGCATCGGGGTCCACCAACCATGCACTAAATTACTCCGTAGTAGAGTGTCGGTAGACTACCCCGATCGAAGCGTCGCAGTAATGCACAATGAGCCTTCAAATCTCAAAACCCCCTCCTTTCCAGTAGTAAGTTGGACGGGCAAAGCAACCATCATTTCACTCTTCTCTCTCAGCCTCCTCTCTTGAAGAAAACCCCCACTCGCTTTGCTTCTCCCTCATCTCGTTCCTCATTTCACTCTTCTCTCTCAGCTTCCTCTCTTAGATGGACGCTGGAGCACCGGTCGGCGTGATGTCTATGGCTCTGGCCAAAACCATCGAGGCTCATGGTACGAAGAAGCGCAAGCACCTCGCCAAGAGTACCGCAGACAAGCTCAAAGCCATCGCCCTGTCCAAGCCCCCCTCTCCGGGATCCCTCATTAATCAAGTCCAGGTAATATCTCTTCTTGACGATCTTTTTCTCGATCTTGATCGTGTTTTCTCATCTAACACGCAGTACGAGTACTAGTAGTACAACTTTCCGGGTGATCTTTCATGAGATTTTTGTGTGCCAAATGACGGTTCTAAATTCTTCTTTTGACAAAAACATGCGAGAGGTTGACACTGATTTCTTATAGATTACTTTCAACTACTCCCTCCGTCCCAAAATTCTTGTCTTAGATTTGTCTAGATACGGATGTATCTAATACTAAAATGTGACTTGATACATCCGTATCTAGACAAATCTAAGACAAGAATTTTGGGACGGAGGAAGTACTTTATGAACATCAATGCTACCTTTGAACATGGTATATTTGTCACATCCCTAGCTTCTGGTGCTGCCTAGTGTTTGCATCTTGTTGCACCATGTTTAAATTTTATTTAAGTTGAATTGGGGATGACAGAACCCCCAGCACCCCCTTAAACCAACTAGGGTTTACTAAAATCATTTTCAATGAACCCAAAATGCCCTACTAAAATGTTCATCATCTTTGCCTTGGTCTAGAACCTCTGACAAAAATGGTGCACACTTTTCTAGGACAACAGAGGGTCACTGGATTAAATCATTAGTTAATTGCATTTGGGCATTTAAATGCTAGTAAATATTTTAAATGTCCAAATAATCCCAAACCAAAATGTTCCATGTTGGATATATTCTAAACATTGGGCATGCACAGTTTGGTGATTTTTGAAAGTGCCTAGATATTTTTAGTAATGCCACAAACTTACAGAACAAAAGAAAAATAGAAATAAAAGAAAGAGAGAGAGAGAGAGAGAAGGACCTCCTGGGCCACTTACCTGGCCAGCCCAGCCCACTGGCCCGGTGCCAGTCATCGCCTACCTCTGCCAGTAGGTAGAGGAGGGACACCGCGATGCCGCCGAGCTCGCCACGCCACCTCCCTGCCTGCCTGGCTCCTCCCCGGTGCTCCTAGACGATGCCACGGAGACGCCACGCACCCCCCGGGCCCTCTCACTCTCTCCCGAATGTTCTCCCTCACCCCGCGGCCGAGCGCTGCCGTCGCCACCGACCACCGTTGCCGTAGCTACCGCCGATCCCTCGCCCCTCCGTCGTGCCCAGAAGCTCCACCACGTCACCGGCTACCCCTCCGCCAATCCACGCGCCTCGGGAGGCCCTGGAGCGCCTCCATCGACGTCGTCTTCATCCCCGGCCACCGGAGATCGTCATCGCCGCCCCGCCGTCTCCAGTTCATCCCCGAGCTTTCCGTCAAGGCCGCCGAGTCCACTGTGAGCTTCTGCTCCGTTCCCCTCTCTCCGTTCCTCTGTTCTCGCGCCGTAGCTCCCTCTCCCACCCCAGCCGAAGCAGCTCCGCCGCCGGCCATGTCGCCGCCGCGGTTGCAACATCCGCACGTCGCACCAGAGCATGTAGGCATGCTCAGCGCTTCCTCAAGAAGCCGCAGATCCCACCAGTTCAGCTCAAAACGCACCATAGCGCCTAAACCGTCGGTGCCCGAACTACGGCGGCCGCAAAAGAGCTCGCCGCCGTTAGCTCCAGCCACCCCATCTGCTGTCGCTTATCTCTTTAGATGCGCCTTCCTCCCAGGAACCCGTAGGAGCAAACCGCGCGTCAAATGGTGCTCCGTCGTGAGCGCACGGTGCACCTCCGCCGTCGGCCGTGGTCGTCGCTGGCGACACTCCGGCGACTGATGACGTGGCCGTCATTAGCCACTAATGACCCAGCTAAGCCACCCCTAGAGCCACTGCCATGTGGGTCCCAATGCCTAGACTAATTAGTTTTATTCCTCTGTTGGATTAAAACTAACCACAGTGGGCCCCGCCTATAAACGTTGACTTGGCCACATCAGCTTTGACCGGGTCCCCCCTGTCAGCCTCTGTAGCGGACTTTGTGTCACTGACCAGTAGGCCCCACTGGTCAGGTTTGACCTGGGCCGTCCGTTGACCTGCTGATGTCACTAATACGTCATGCTGACGCAGTAAATGCTTTCTGGAGTATTAAATAAATCAGAAATGATTTATTTATTTCAGAAAATATCCAAACTTCTAAAAATCATATAAATTCAACCGTAACTCCAAATGAAATAATTTATATATGAAAAATTATCAGAAAAATCCAATCTATCCATTTGTACTAGTTTCATGCATGTTAGAGCAACCTAACCTTGCTGTTTAGATGAAACAAGATAATGCACTTATATGAGTTCATATTTTGGGTTTGCATTTGAATCCTTGATTCAAATGAACTCAAACCACCCTGCTTGTAGTTGCATTAGCCCAACACACTCATTTTGCCATGTCATGATCATGCATCATATTGTGCATTGCATTGATTGTGTTTCCTTCTGTGTTGCCGGAATTTGTCCCCTCTCGATAGACGTGATACCGATGATGAGATCGATGACACCGATGAAGAACTATACTATCTTCAGAAGTACCAGGCAAGCAAAACCCCCTTGTTCATTCCGATACAATCCCACTCTCTCGCTTCTGCTCTCTTTTACTGCATTAGGACAACCACGATACATGTGTTACATGCTGCGGTAGTTGAACCCCTTTCCTTTGCATGACCTGTCATTGCCACAGTAAATAGATGAAACCCACTAGCATGAGTAGGAGTTGTTTGAGCCCTGATGTGCCTACTCATTCATGATTGTTTGTCATGCCTGCTACTGCTTAGAGTTGAGTCAGGTCTGATTCATCGGGAATGAATTGGAAAGTGGTGATCATGTCCTACTGTGTGTGAGCTAAGTGTGTGAACACGATTTGGTAAAGGTAGCGGTGAGAGGCCATGTAGGAGTACATGGTGGGTTGTCTCATTGCAGCCGTCCTCAGGAACTGAGTTCTGTGTTTGTGATCCATGAACAATTACTACCACACATTGGGCTCCGGGCGCTCCAAGCTCTCTCGACTTATTAATCAACTTGATCTCTGTCCAGGAGTTGCAACTAGTTTCTGGTGTTTGTAGGTAGTGTTAGTAGTCTACCAAGTGGCACCCGGTACAGGTGGGCTTGGGACAGACTAGGCACCGTGGCACGGTGTACCAAGCGTAGATCCACCCATCGAGGTGGGCTTGGGAACCCTGCACACATCGTTTGGGGCCGTGAGCGACACCCCGGCCGGATCTCCTTGCGGATGGAACCCGAATAGGCGATAAACCTGGACGAGAGACTTGTATGGTTAGTCAGGTCATGGCCGACACCCTCGCTGGGCTTCCGCTTGAAGGTTGCTGAGTACATGTCGTGTAAACGGCGGTAAGTGGTGAGAGCGTGAGTGAAGAAGTACACCCCTGCAGGGCAGTATTATCTATTCTAATAGCCGTGTCCGCGGTAAAGGACTTCTGGGTTGCCTGTACAGTTCATATGCAAGTGAAGTGGATACTCTAAAATACGCAAGATAAGCGTGAGTGCTATGGAAGGCGTTCTCGTAGGGAGACGGGAGCGGATCCATAGTGGTGTATTGATATGGTGAATATGTGGACTCGTGTGTGCCACCTCAAAAGAGTTATTTGTAGTCGTAGTTCAGGATAGCCGCCGAGTCAAACCTGGCTTGCTAGAGTTAAACCCCACCATCCCCTTTGTTGATAATGATGCATATGTAGTTAGTTCTGATGTAAGTCTTGCTGGGTACATTTGTACTCACGTTTTCCTATTTTACGTTTTTGCAGAGAGACTTCAGTCTCGCTAGTAGTTCCGCGTGGACTTCGATGTTTAGCTTGTTACCTCAGCTACAATCTTGTGCCCTCGGCAGGATCTGGTAGATAGTCAGGCTTCTCAGCCTTTTTCATTTGTAGATGTCTGTACTCAGACATGTTAAGCTTCCGCATGTGTTTTGACTTGTATGCTCTGAATGTTGGGTCATGAGACCCATGTTTGTAATATCTCGCTCCTTGGAGCCTATTGAATAAATACTTGAGTTGTAGAGTCATGTTGTGATGCCATGTTGTATTTGCACATATCGAGCATATTGTGTGTATGTTATTGAAATGCTTGGTATGTGTGGGATCTGTCTATCTAGTTGTTTATCCTTAGTAGCCTCTCTTACCAGGAAATGTCTCCTAGTGCTTCCACTGAGCCATGGTAGCTTGCTACTACTCCGGAACACTTAGGCTGGCCGGCATGTGTCCTTCTTTGTTCCTGTGTCTGTCCCTTCGGGGAAATGTCACGCGATGAATATCGGAGTCCTGTTAGCCTGCTACAGCCTGGTTCACCGGAGTCCTGTTAGCCCAGTGCTACAGCCTGGATTCACTCGCTGATGACCGACACGTTCGATGTTGGGTCATGGATGCTTGTCCCTGTAAGTTTGTGCCACTTTGGGTTTACGACTAGCCATGTCAGCCCGGGCTCCTTATCATATGGATGCTAGCGACACTATCATATACGTGTGCCAAAAGGCGCAAACGGTCCCGGGCAAAGGTAAGGCGACACCCGTGGGGATACCGTGCGTGAGGCCGCAAAGTGATATGAGGTGTTACATGCTAGATCGATGTGGCATTGAGTCAAGGTCCTGACAGTTTTGGTATCAGATCTTGACTGCCTGTAGGATTACCAAGCCAAACTGGTCGAAGTTGAGTCTAGAAATTCTTTAGTTATATAAGGGAATTGATTGTGGATGGGAACGTAAGGCTCTTTTTACTCCTTATACCTTATGCCCTTCTGATCTGAGTCATCTTATCTTTCCTACGGGGTTAAGAAACTAGGCTTTCTCTTCTTTCTATCAGGATCACGTGTTACTAATCCGTAGACTTATAGGATTGTTGGTTTCAAGCCTCAGTTAAGTTCCTACTACTTCCGTATGTTAATTGTTGATATCAAAACCTTGATATTGTGCTTCTGAGTGGCGATGCCACCATTTTTGTAGCATGTCTAAATTCTTTTGAGCATTTACAGCCGTTATGCTGTCCGAGTCATCCCAGGTTTCTAAACAGTCTGATGCATTTACAAATCCCTTCTTAGCGTTTCGAAGTTCCTTTGTGCCAGATCAACCACACTAACTAGTGTGTTGAGGTACTTCATTGCCTCGGCATTTATGTTGGAGCTATTATTATGACCCTAGGTGTCTATAGTATCACCTAGTAACTTAGCCATGCTTTGTGTCCCCATTGTGATGATTCTGGCCTTTATTCTTGAAAGCATCCCATGATGCCACTTAGTAGTAGGTATTCTACTCCTGGGTCTCGAACCCGAAACTCACCCTACTCACTTCATGTTGATAGTGTTTGCTCGTTCCTTTAGGTTATTAGTAACCTTTGTGATAGTCCTTGAGGCTCGTGTTATTTCCTTCTTCCAAATATATGAACCACTTATGGCAGAAGTTCTTTGAACCAAGGATCACCACTAGAGTGCTCCTGATGAGTTCTCGATTCTATGTTGTGACTCTGCCAGATCTACCTTTCTGCATGGGTTATCCAGGAGAATTATGTTGAACTTGTTCGACATACTAACCTATGTATCCACAACTCAGAAAGATATGTGTTCCTTTGAGTTGTCCCTCTTCAGTCGTATTCTGATCTTCGTCTATCAATTGATAGTCAGGAGTAATTGTGCATTCGTGTTATTGATGTTTATTATTTTTATGGTTTGTCTAGCCATTCTATTCAGGAATGACTAGGAGAAACAAACTCCAGAACCTCATCCATATCCAGGATTGGGTCAAAGTAGTTGTACTCCGCAGATCAAAATGCTAATCTAGCTTCTAGTTTGTTCTACCTTGAAGTATTACCTTCTTTATGTCAGGATTGTCATGAGAATTGCACCACCTCTTGCGAATTCTTGACGTAGTGATACTTCTCGCCATCCTTTTTCATTCCTCGGTTCCGTGTTGTTGCAGCTGGAGTACCGACAAGTGAATCGTGATGTGTGAACTCAATACTCCTAGCAACCCTGTTGCTTGGTAGTTAATGGGCGATAACCTCATCCTTAGCATGTTGATTATTGAATCATCACCATTCTAATATTGAGCGTGCAACCTAGTCCTTATTTTCGGTGCACCTTTCTGTTGGAAATATGCCCTAGAGGCAATAATAAAAGTATTATTATTATATTTCCTTGTTCATGATAATTGTCTTTTATTCATGCTATAACTGTATTATCCGGAAATCATAATACACGTGTGAATACATAGACCACAATATGTCCCTAGTGAGCCTCTAGTTGACTAGCTCGTTGTGTTCAACAGATAGTCATGGTTTCCTGGCTATGGACATTGGATGTCGTTGATAACGGGATCACATCATTAGGAGAATGATGTGATGGACAAGACCCAATCCTAAGACTAGCACAAAAGATCGTGTAGTTCATTTGCTAGAGCTTTGCCAATGTCAAGTATCTCTTCCTTCGACCATGAGAGCGTGCAACTCCTGGATACCGTAGGAGTGCTTTGGGTGTATCAAACGTCACAACGTAACTGGGTGACTATAAAGGTGCACTACAGGTATCTCCGAAAGTATCTATTGTTTTATGCGGATCGAGACTGGGATTTGTCACTCCGTGTAAACGGAGAGATATCTCTGGGCCCACACGGTAGGACATCATCATATGCGCAATGTGACCAAGGAGTTGATCACGGGATGATGTGTTACGGAACGAGTAAAGTGACTTGCCGGTAACGAGATTGAACAAGGTATTGGATACCGACGATCGAATCTCGGGCAAGTAACATACCGATAGACAAAGGGAATTGAATACGGGATTGATTAAGTCCTTGACATCGTGGTTCATCCAATGAGATCATCGTGGAACATGTGGGAGCCATCATGGGTATCCAGATCCCGCTGTTGGTTATTGACCGGAGAACGTCTCGGTCATGTCTACATGTCTCCCGAACCCGTAGGGTCTACACACTTAAGGTTCGATGACGCTAGGGTTATAAAGGAAGTTTGTATGTGGTTACCGAATGTTGTTCGGAGTCCCGGATGAGATCCCGGACGTCACGAGGAGTTCCGGAATGGTCCGGAGGTGAAGATTTATATATGGGAAGTCCTATTTTGGCCACCGGAAAATGTTCGGGATTTTTCGGTATTGTACCGGGAAGGTTCTAGAAGGTTCCGGAGTGGGGCCCACCTGCATGGGGGGACCCACATGGACGTGGGTAGTGGGGGCAAGGCCCCACACCCCTGGTCAAGGCGCACCAAGATCCCCCCTTAGAAGGAATAAGATCATATCCCGAAGGGATAAGATCAAGATCCCTAAAAAGGGGGGATAACAATCGGTGGGGAAGGAAATAATGAGATTTCTTTCCTCCCACCTTGGCCAACGCCCCAATGGACTTGGAGGGCAAGAAACCAGCCCCTCCACCCTTATATATAGTGGGGAGGCGCATGGGAGCTATACACGAAGTTCTGGCACAGCCCTACCTCTCTCCCTACTCCTCCTCTCCCATGGTGCTTGGCGAAGCCCTGCTGGATTGCCACGCTCCTCCACCACCACCACGCCGTTGTGCTGCTGTTGGATGGAGTCTTCCTCAACCTCTCCCTCTCTCCTTGCTGGATCAAGGCGTGGGAGACGTCACCGGGCTGTACGTGTGTTGAACGCGGAGGTGCCGTCCGTTCGGCACTAGGATCATCGGTGATTTGAATCACGACGAGTACGACTCCATCAACCCCGTTCACTTGAACGCTTCCGCTTAGCGATCTACAAGGGTATGTAGATGCACTCTCGTTCTACTCGTTGCTGGTCTCTCCATAGATAGATCTTGGTGACACGTAGGAAAATTTTGAATTTCTGCTACGTTCCCCAACAGTGGTATCAGAGCCAGGTTTATTGCGTAGATTCTTTGCACGAGTAGAACACAAAGTAGTTGTGGGCGTTGATGTTGTTCAATATGCTTACCGTTACTAGTCCAATCTTGTTTCGACGGTATTGTGGGATGAAGCGGCCCAGACCGACCTTACACGTACTCTTACATGAGACAGGTTCCCCCGATTGACATGCACTTGGTGCATAAGGTGGCTAGCGGGTGCCAGTCTCTCCCACTTTAGTCGGAACGGATTCGATGAAAAGGGTCCTTATGAAGGGTAAATAGCAATTGGCATATCACGTTGTGGTTTTGCGTAGGTAAGAAACGTTCTTGCTAGAAACCCATAGCAGCCACGTAAAACATGCAAACAACAATTAGAGGATGTCTAACTTGTTTTTGCAGGGTATGCTATGTGATGTGATATGGCCAAAAGGATGTGATGAATGATATATGTGATGTATGAGATTAATCATGTTCTTGTAATAGGATTCACGACTTGCATGCCGATGAGTATGACAACCGGCAGGAGCCATAGGAGTTGTCTTTATTTATTGTATGACCTGCGTGTCATTGAAGAACGCCATGTAAACTACTTTACTTTATTGCTAAACGCGTTAGTCATAGAAGTAGAAGTAGTCGTTGGCGTGACAACTTCATGAAGACACGATGATGGAGATCATGATGATGGAGATCATGGTGTCATGCCGGTGACAAGATGATCATGGAGCCCCGAAGATGAAGATCAAAGGAGCTATATGATATTGGCCATATGTCACTACTCTATTTGATTGCATGTGATGTTTATCATGTTTATGCATCTTGTTTGCTTAGAACGACGGTAGTAAATAAGATGATCCCTTACAACAATTTCAAGAAGTGTTCTCCCCTAACTGTGCACCATTGCTACAGTTCGTCGCTTCTAAGCACCACGTGATGATCGGGTGTGATGGATTCTTACGTTCACATACAACGGGTGTAAGACAGTTTTACACAGCGAAAACACTTAGGGTTAACTTGACGAGCCTAGCATGTGCAGACATGGCCTCGGAACACGGAGACCGAAAGGTCGAGCATGAGTCGTATAGTAGATACGATCAACATGAAGATGTTCACCGATGATGACTAGTCCGTCTCACGTGATGATCGGACACGGCCTAGTTGACTCGGATCATGTGATCACTTAGATGACCAGAGGGATGTCTATCTAAGTGGGAGTTCATAAGATGAGCTTAATTATCCTGAACATAGTCAAAAGACCTTTTGCAAATTATGTCGTAGCTCGCGCTATAGTTCTACTGTTTAGATATGTTCCTAGAGAAAATTATAGTTGAAAGTTGATAGTAGCGATTATGCGATCAGTAGAAAGCTTATGTCCTTAATGCACCGCTCAGTGTGCTGAACCCCAAACGTCGTTTGTGGATGTTGTGAACATCGGACATACACGTCTTGATAACTACGTGATAGTTCAGTTAAACGGTTTAGAGTTGAGGCACGAAAGACGTTTTCGAAACATCGCGAAACATATGAGATGCTTCGAGGGCTGAAATTGGGATTTCAGGCTCGTGCCCACGTCAAGAGGTATGAGACCTCCGACGATTTTCTTACCCTGCAAACTAAGGGAGAAAAGCTCAATCGTTGAGCTTGTGCTCAGATTGTCTAAGTGCAACAATCACTTGAATCGAGTGGGAGTTGATCTTCCAGATGAGATAGTGATGTTTCCCCAAAGTCATTGCCACCAAGCTGCTAGAGCTTCGTGATGAACTATAACATATCAGGGATAGATATGATGATCCTTGAAATATTCGCGTTGTTTGACACCGCGAAAGTAGAAATCAAGAAGGAGCATCAATTGTTGATGGTTGACGAAACCACTAGTTTCAAGAAGGGCAAGGGAACAAAGGGATACTTCATGAAACGGCAATTCAGCTGCTGCTCTAGTGAAGAAACCCAAGGTTGAACCCAAACCCGAGACTAAGTGCTTCTGTAATAAAGGGAACAACCACTGGAGCAGAATTACCCTAGATACTTGGTAGATGAGAAGGCTGGCAAGGTCGATAGAAGTATATTGGATATACATTATGTTAATGTGTACTTTACTAGTACTCCTAGTAGCACCAGGGTATTAGATACCGGTTTGGTTGCTAAGTGTTAGTAACTCGAAATAAAAGCTACGGAATAAACGGAGACTAGCTAAAGGTGAGCTGACGATATATGTTGGAAGTGTTTCCAATTTGATATGATCAAGCATCGCACGCTCCCTCTACCACCGAGATTGGTGTTTGCGTTGAGCATAGACATGATTGGATTATGTCTATCGCAATACGGTTATTCATTTAAGGAGAATAATGGTTACTCTATTTTTGAATAATACCTTCAATGGTCTTGCACCTAAAGGAATGGTTTATTGAATCTCGATCGTAGTGATACACATTTTCATGCCAAAAGATATAAGATAGTAATGATAGTACCACTTACTTGTGGCACTGCCATGTAAGTCATAATGGTATAAAACGCATGAAGAAGCTCCATGTTGATGGATCTTTGGACTCACTCGTTTTTGAAAAGTTTGAGACATGCGAACCATGTCTATTGGTGTATATGCATGAAGAAACTCCATGCAAATGGATCGTTCGGACTCACTTGATTTTGAATCACTTGAGATATGCAAATCATACCACATGGGCAAGATGACTGAAAAGCCTCATTTTCAGTAAGATGGAACAAGATAGCAACTTGTTGGAAGTAACACATTTTGATGTGTGCAGTCGAATGAGTGTTGAGGCATGCAGTGAATATCATTATGTTCTTACTTCATAGATGATTCGAGTAAATGTTGAGTATATTTACTTGATGAAACACAAGTCTGAATTATTGAATGGTTCAAGTAATTTCAGAGTGAAGTAGCAGATCATTGTGACAAGAGGATAAAATGTCTATGATATGATCATAGAGATGAATATCTGAGTTACGAGTTTTGGCACACAATTAATACATTGTGGAAATTGTTTCGCAATTAATACCGCCTGGAACACCATAATGTGATGGTGTGTCCGAACATCATAGTTGCACCCTATTGGATATGGTGCGTACCATGATGTCTCTTATCGAATTACCACTATCGTTCATGGGTTAGGCATTAGAGACAACCACATTCACTTTAAATAGGGCACCACGTAATTCCGATGAGATGACACCGTATGAATTATGGTTTAGAGAAACCTAAGTTGTCGTTTCTTAAAAGTTTGGGGCAGCGACGCTTATATGAAAAAGTTTCAGGTTGATAAGCTCGAACCCAAAGCGGATAAAATGCATCTTCATAGGAAACCCAAAACAGTTGGGTATACCTCCTAATTCAGATCCGAAAGCAATATGGATTGTTTCTAGAATCGGGTCCTTTCTCGAGGAAAAGTTTCTCTCGAAAGAATTGAGTGGGAGGATGGTGGAGACTTGATGAGGTTATTGAACCGTCTCTTCAACTAGTGTGTGACAGGGCACAGGAAGTTGTTCCTGTGGCACCTACACCAATTGAAGTGGAAGCTTATGATATTGATCATGAAACTTCGGATCAAGTCACTCCCAAACCTCGTAGGATGACAAGGATGCGTACTACTTGAGAGTGGTACGTAATCCTGTCTTGGAAGTCATGTTTCTAGACAACAATGAGCCTACGAGCTATGGAGAAGCGATGGTGGGCCTGGATTCCGATAAATGGCTTGAGGCCATAAAATCCGAGAGAGGATCCATGTATGAAAACAAAGTGTAGACTTTGGCAGAACGGCTCGATGGTCGTAAGGCTAATGAGTACAGATGGATTTCAAAAGGAAGACGGACAATGATGGTAAATGTCACCATTAAGAAAGCTCGACTTGTCGTTAAGATGTTTTCCGACAAGTTCAAGGAGTTGACTACGATGAGATTTTCTCACTCGTAGCGATGCTAAGAGTCTGTTTGAATTATATTAGCGATTACTGCATTATTTATGAAATCTTGCAGATAGGATGTCAAAACATTGTTTCCTCAACGATTTTAATGAGGAAAGGTTGTATGTGATACAACCGGAAGGTTTTGTCAACCCCGAAAGATGCTAATAAGTATGCAAAGCTCCAGCAATCCTTCTAAGGACTGGAGTGAGCATCTCGGAGTTGGAATGTATGCTTTGATGATGATCAAAAAAAATTTGGGTTTGTACAAAGTTTATGAGAAACTTGTATTTCCAAAGAAGTGAGTGGGAGCACTATAGAATTTCTGATGAGTATATGTTGTTGACATATTGTTGATCAGAAATGACGTAGAATTTCTGGAAAGCATATAGGGTTATTTTGAAAGTGTTTTTCAATGGAAAGCCTGGATTAAGCTACTTGAACATTGAGCATCAAGATCTATAAGGATAGATCAAAATGCTTAATAATACTTTCAAATGAGCACATACCTTGACATGATCTTGAAGGTGTTCAAGATGGACCAGTCAAAGAAGGAGTTCTTGCCTGAGTTGTAAGGTACGAAGTTAAGACTTAAAGCTCGACCATGGCAGAATAGAGAGAAAGGACGAAGGTCGTCCCCTATGCTTAAGACGTAGGCTCTTCAGTATGCTATGCTATGTACCGCACCTGAAGTGTGCCTTGTCGTGAGTCAGTCAAGGGGTACAAGAGTGATCCAAGAATGGCTCACAGGACAGCGGTCAAAGTTATCCTTAGTAACTAGTGGACTAAGGAATTTTCTCGATTATGGAGGTGGTAAAAGAGTTCGTCGTAAAGGTTACGACGATGCAAGCTTGACACCTATCCGGATAGCTCTGAGTAGAGAGACCGGATACATATAATGGAGCAATAATTTAGAATAGCTCCAAGTAGAACAGTTGTTTGGAATAGCTCCAAATAGAGCGTGGTAGCTGCATCTAGGAGATGACATAGAGATTTGTAAAGCACACACGGATCTGAAAGGTTCAGACCCGTTGACTAAAACCTCTCTCACAAGCAACATGATCAAACATAAAACTCATTGAGTGTTAATCACATAGTGATGTGAACTAGACTACTGACTCTTGTAAACTCTTGGGTATTAGTCACATGGCGATGTGACCTGTGAGTGTTAATCACATGGCGATGTGAACTAGATTATTGACTCTAGTGCAAGTGGGAGACTGTTGGAAATATGCCCTAGAGGCAATAATAGAAGTATTATTATTATATTTCCTTGTTCATGATAATTGTCTTTTATTCATGCTATAACTGTATTATCCGGAAATCGTAATACATGTGTGAATACATAGACCACAATATGTCCCTAGTGAGCCTCTAGTTGACTAGCTCATTGTGATCAACAGATAGTCATGGTTTCCTGGCTATGGACATTGGATGTCGTTGATAATTCACATCATTAGGAGAATGATGTGATGGACAAGACCCAATCCTAAGACTAGCACAAAAGATCGTGTAGTTCATTTGCTAGAGCTTTGCCAATGTCAAGTATCTCTTCCTTCGACCATGAGAACATGTAACTCCTGGATACCGTAGGAGTTCTTTGGGAGTATCAAACGTCACAACGTAACTGGGTGACTATAAAGGTGCACTACAGGTATCTCCGAAAGTATCTATTGTTTTATGCGGATCGAGACTGGGATTTGTCACTCCGTGTAAACGGAGAGGTATCTCTGGGCCCACTCGGTAGGACATCATCATATGCGCAATGTGACCAAGGAGTTGATCACGGGATGATGTGTTACGGAACGAGTAAAGTGACTTGCCGGTAACGAGATTGAACAAGGTATTGGATACCGACGATCGAATCTCGGGCAAGTAACATACCGATAGACAAAGGGAATTGAATACGGGATTGATTAAGTCCTTGACATCGTGGTTCATCCGATGAGATCATCGTGGAACATGTGGGAGCCATCATGGGTATCCAGATCCCGCTGTTGGTTATTGACCGGAGAACGTCTCGGTCATGTCTACATGTCTCCCGAACCCGTAGGGTCTACACATTTAAGGTTCGATGACGCTAGGGTTATAAAGGAAGTTTGTATGTGGTTACCGAATGTTGTTCGGAGTCCCGGATGAGATCCCGGACGTCACGAGGAGTTCCGGAATGGTCCGGAGGTAAAGATTTATATATGGGAAGTCCTATTTTGGCCACCGGAAAATGTTCGGGATTTTTCGGTATTGTACCGGGAAGGTTCTAGAAGGTTCCGGAGTGGGGCCCACCTGCATGGGGGGACCCACATGGACGTGGGTAGTGGGGGCAAGGCCCCACACCCCTGGTCAAGGTGCACCAAGATCCCCCCTTAGAAGGAATAAGATCATATCCCGAAGGGATAAGATCAAGATCCCTAAAAAGGGGGGATAACAATCGGTGGGGAAGGAAATAATGAGATTTCTTTCCTCCCACCTTGGCCAACGCCCCAATGGACTTGGAGGGCAAGAAACCAGCCCCTCCACCCCTATATATAGTGGGGAGGCGCATGGGAGCTATACACGAAGTTCTGGCACAGCCCTACCTCTCTCCCTACTCCTCCTCTCCCATGGTGCTTGGCGAAGCCCTGCTGGATTGCCACGCTCCTCCACCACCACCACGCCGTTGTGCTGCTGTTGGATGGAATCTTCCTCAACCTCTCCCTCTCTCCTTGATGGATCAAGGCGTGGGAGACGTCACCGGGCTGTACGTGTGTTGAACGCGGAGGTGCCGTCCGTTCGGCACTAGGATCATCGGTGATTTGAATCACGACGAGTACGACTCCATCAACCCCGTTCACTTGAACGCTTCCGCTTAGCGATCTACAAGGGTATGTAGATGCACTCTCCTTCTACTCGTTGTTGGTCTCTCCATAGATAGATCTTGGTGACACGTAGGAAAATTTTGAATTTCTGCTACGTTCCCCAACACTTTCGATCAATGAGTTAGGGCTATGCCAAGCCCTTGCTTATTTGATCATCTTGTCTTGCCCTGAAAAGCAAGATTGTTCTCGAGCTTAATAGCATATCGGTGGTTCGTGATTTTCTGAATATCTTCTCGGAAGTATCGCCAGGTTGTCACCTGATCGCTGTGTTGAGGTCGTTATCAAGTTGGTTTATCTCTATGAACCACCCTTCCTCCAAGAATTTGTGTTGGATACCCTGAGCTAGTTGGTTGAGCTAGACAACAACTTGGAGAGTTGGAAGATGAAAGCTTGTCCCGCTTAGTTCATCTCCAAAGGGATATCCTTGCGTTTGTGTGTTTGTTAAAGAAAGATGATATCTTCATTGATTGATCCTCGTGGTCAATTGTTGGATCTATTGTCTTACCAAACCTTTGATTTTCATATGGGCTATCGTCAAATCAAGTAAGAACCAACGATATTCGTAATGTTGTCTTACTCGTGGTTGTTTCCTCGAGCATACACCATTATATCTTCTGGGTCTGACCAATGCTAACACCTTGTTTACATAGTTATGGAATTCCATCTCCATGGGAATCTCGATGACTTGTTGTTGTGCTCATTAGCAACATTTTACCCTATCCATGATTCATGTTGAACATCTAAGTTAGTAATGGAAACTTGTGTAAGCATTTTCTTCATGACCCGTTCGTGAAGCATATGTTTGGACAAAAGAAGTGAGTCCCTCTAATTCATGTGCACTTGATGCTAGTTGCAGCCATGAATTTGAGAAGGCTTGTTTTACCTCCTATGGAATCATCCCAAGTCAGTCATGCACGTGCGAAGTATTCTATGGTCTGATAGACTGATCATCTTCATTCCATACGTATCCCTAGCACACCAAGCCACTGATTGATTTGTTCAAGGATAAGAAGTTCATCGATAAGTGCACAAGGACTTTGATATCCTCAATGATGGTTCCCGACCAGAACTCGGTAGTGTTTTATTGTAAGACTACCATGTGATCATGTTTGTCTGGGACAATGTGCTCACGTGTTTGTAGCAGAACCAGCTCATGTTTTGGAGCTTACTACCGTAGTTCATTTCCCGAGAATCTCGCAACTTCATCTCGTCGATTTGTGTTGCAAACTTTAATTTTTCTTTCTGGACTTGACGTGTTTGGAATATTCTGACACAAACCAGATCTGAATCTCACGCAGATATGATGGTTGGAAACATTTTTCCAAGAATTATAATATTGGTCTGTCTATAACCTGGTAAAGTGGATGTATTGGCCAACACACCCAGCTGGAAGACCTATGATTGTAGTATCTTGATTGAAGAAGTTGGCCACCTCTCCATAAGGACTTCATAGGACTTACTCCCTAATTGTTTCTTAAGGATTCTTGTGCGCCCGAAGTCCGACCTTTTACTTGATGGTCTAGTTACCAAACCATTTCAATGAATGGGTTACACTAGCACATCAAGGAGAACATTAGAAGCGGAGTGCTAAATGTCTCTCGGTCGATCATCCAGATTCTGTTTCCTTGGCCTCGCTAAGGTGAAATCTGAGAAGGTGTTATCTTCGTTTGCATCTGCATCGTCCATCACTATTCATCATGGTGGTATGTTGTCTTGCCAAGATCCTTGACACGGATGTTGGTAAAACCTTGATGAATATGGAAATGCTCAAGTTCTGGAGAGCACGCGCAAGCAAAATCATCGCTTGCGTTGTCTTCAGCAAGGTAGTCCACATCATCCATACTAGTCGGAGTATATTATTCTACCGAACTCCTCCAAATGATCGATTGTGATTTGCCTTAAGCTGGTATAAAGAGTTTCAATGATCTCTGAATCAAAGGTAATTCTTTTTGCCACTTAAGGGGATATATCTACGAGTCACCACCTCTAAGATGTCTCGTTATATTACCATGGCAATTCAACTCCTCGCTACTTTGAAACCATGCACCATCCTACTCCAGCGTGGAATTGTTGCCTACCAAATTAAACCATCGTCATATGTTTCTTTTCCATCACCCCTGATATGTGTTTTTTGTCTCAACTCGAGAAATGTTACTATGTCTAATTTCGTGAGTTGCTCGATCTTTGAGAAGATCGATTCCTGTAGAGTTTCTTTCTGTTGTCATCGTGTTGGATGAAGATCTCGAAAGCAAAGACATCGAGATCAATTTGAAGCAATGAATCAACAACTTTGAGAAGGATAGTTGGATCGTGAAGATCGTGTTAGCTTGGTGTCCCCTCTGTCTTCTTACCTCACGTCTTGAATCTCGGGACGAGATTTTTGCTTAGTGGGGGTGAGTTGTCACATCCCTAGCTTCTCGTGCTGCCTAGTGTTTGCATCTTGTTGCATCATGTTTAAATTTTATTTAAGTTGAATTGGGGATGACAGAACCCCCAGCACGCCCCCTTAAACCAACTAGGGTTTACTAAAATTATTTTCAATGAACCCAAAATGCCCTACTAAAATGTTCATCATCTTTGCCTTAGTCTAGAACCTCTGACAAAAATGGTGCACACTTTTCTAGGACAATAGAGGGTCACTGGATTAAATCATTAGTTAATTGCATTTGGGCATTTAAATGCTAGTAAATATTTTAAATGTCCAAATAATCTCAAACCAAAATGTTCCATGTTGGATATATTCTAAACATTGGGCATGCACAGTTTGGTAATTTTTGAAAGAGCCTAAATATTTTTAGTAATGCCAAAAACTTACAGAACAAAAGAAAAATAGAAATAAAAGAAAGAGAGAGAGAGAGAGAAGGACCTACCTGGGCCACTTACCTGGCCAGCCCAGCCCACTGGCCCGGTGCCAGTCATCGCCTACCTCTGCCAGTAGGCAGAGGAGGGACAGCGCGACGCTGCCGAGCTCGCCACGCCATCTCCCTGCCTGCCTGGCTCCTCCCCGGTGCTCCTAGACGATGCCACGGAGACGCCACGCACCCCCCGGGCCCTCTCACTCTCTCCCGAATGTTCTCCCTCCTTCCCTGGTTCTCTCCCTCACCCCGCGGCCGAGCGCTGCCGTCGCCACCGACCACCGTTGCCGTAGCTACCGCCGATCCCTCGCCCCTCCGTCGTGCCTAGAAGCTCCACCACGTCGCCGGCTACCCCTCCGCCAATCCATGTGCCTCGGGAGGCCCTGGAGCGCCTCCATCGACGTCATCTTCATCCCCGGCCACCGGAGATTGTCATCGCTGCCCCGCCGTCTCCAGTGCATCCCCGAGCTTTCTGTCAAGGCCGCCGAGTCTGCTGTGAGCTTCTGCTCCGTTCCCCTCTCTCCGTTCCTCTATTCTCGCGCCGTAGCTCCCTCTCCCACCCCAGCCGAAGCAGCTCCGCCACCGGCCATGTCGCCGCCGCGGTTGCAACACCCGCACGTCGCACTAGAGCATGTAGGCACGCTCAGCGCTTCCTCAGGAAGCCGCAGATCCCACCAGTTCAGCTCAAAACGCACCGTAGCGCCTAAACCGTCGGTGCCCGAACTCCAGCGGCCGCAAAAGAGCTCGCCGCCGTCAGCTCCGGCCACCCCAGCTGTTGTCGCTTATCTCTTTAGATGCGCCTTCCTCCCAGGAACCCGTAGGAGCAAACCGCACGTCAAATGGTGCTCCGTCGCGAGCGCACGGTGCACCATCGCCGTTGGCCATGGTCGTCGCTGGCGACACTCCGGCGACTGATGACGTGGCCGTCATTAGCCACTAATGACCCAGCTAAGCCACCCCTAGAGCCACTGCCATGTGGGTCCTAATGCCTAAACTAATTAGTTTTATTCCTCTGTTGGATTAACACTAACCACAGTGGGCCCCGCCTGTCAACGTTGACTTAGCCACGTCAGCTTTGACCGGGTCCCACGTGTCAGCCTCTGTAGCGGACTTTGTGTCACTCACCAGTAGGCCCCACTGGTCAGGTTTGACCTGGGCCGTCCGTTGACGTAGTAAATGTTTTCTGGAGTTTTAAATAAATCAGAAATGATTTATTTATTTCAGAAAATATCCAAACTTCTAAGAATCATATAAATTCAACCGTAACTCCAAATGAAATAATTTATATATGAAAAATTATCAGAAAAATCCAATCTATCCATTTGTACTAGTTTCATGCATGTTAGAGCAACCTAACCTTGCTGTTTAGATGAAACAAGATAATGCACTTATATGAGTTCATATTTTGGGTTTGCATTTGAATCCTTGATTCAAATGAACTCAAACCACCCTACTGGTAGTTGCATTAGCCCAACACACTCATTTTGCCATGTCATGATCATGCATCATATTCTGCATTGCATTGATTGTGTTTCCTTCTGTGTTGTCGGTATTTGTCCCCTCTCGATAGACGTGATACCGATGATGAGATCAATGACACCGATGAAGAACTATACTATCTTCAGAAGTGCCAGGCAAGCAAAACCCCGTTGTTCATTCCGATACAATCCCACTCTCTCTCTTCTGCTCTCTTTTACTGCATTAGGACAACCATGATACATGTGTTACATGCTGCGGTAGTTGAACCCATTTCCTTTAGATAACCTGTCATTGCCATAGTAAATAGATGAAACCCACTAGCATGAGTAGGAGTTGTTTGAGCCCTGATGTGCCTACTCATTCATGATTGTTTGTCATGCCTGCTACTGCTTAGAGTTGTGTCAGGTCTGATTCATCGGGAATGAATTGGAAAGTGGTGATCATGTCCTACTGTGTGTGAGCTAAGTGTGTGAACACGATTTGGTAAAGGTAGCGGTGAGAGGCCATGTAGGAGTACATGGTGGGTTGTCTCATTGCAGCCGTCCTCAGGAACTGAGTTCTGTGTTTGTGATCCATGAACAATTACTACCACACATTGGGCTCCGGGCGCTCCAAGCTCTCTCGACTTATTAATCAACTTGATCTCTGTCCAGGAGTTGCAACTAGTTTCTGGTGTTTGTAGGTAGTGTTAGTAGTCTACCAAGTGGCACCCGGTACAGGTGGGCTTGGGACAGACTAGGCACCGTGACACGGTGTACCAAGCGTAGATCCACCCGTCGAGGTGGGCTTGGGAACCCCGCACACATCGTTTGGGGCCGTGAGTGACACCCCGGCCGGATCTCCTTGCGGATGGAACCCGAATAGGCGATAAACCTGGACGAGAGACTTGTATGGTTAGTCAGGTCATGGCCGACACCCTCGCTGGGCTTCCGCTTGAAGGTTGCCAAGTACATGTCATGTAAACGGCGGTAAGTGGTGATAGCGTGTGTGAGGAAGTACACCCCTGCAGGGTAATATGATCTATTCGAATAGCCGTGTCCGCGGTAAAGGACTTCTGGGTTGCCTGTACAGTTCATAGACAAGTGAAGTGGATACTCTAAAATACGCAAGATAAGCGTGAGTGCTATGGATGGCGTTCTCGTAGGGAGACGGGAGCGGATCCGTAGTGGTGTATTGATATGGTGAATATGTAGACTCGTGTGCGCCACCTCAAAAGAGTTATTTGCAGTCGTAGTTCAGGATAGCCACCGAGTCAAAGCTGGCTTGCTGTAGTTAAACCCCACCACCCCCTTTGTTGATAATGATGCATATGTAGTTAGTTCTGATGTAAGTCTTGCTGGGTACATTTATACTCACGTTTGCCTATTTTACGTTTTTGCAGAGAGACTTCAGTCTCGCTAGTAGTTCCGCGTGGACTTCGATGTTTAGCTTGTTACCTCAGCTACGATCTTGTGCCCTCGGCAGGATCTGGTAGATAGTCAGGCTTCTCAGCCTTTTTCATTTGTAGATGTCTGTACTCAGACATGTTAAGCTTCCGCATGTGTTTTGACTTGTATGCTCTGAATGTTGGGTCATGAGACCCATGTTTGTAATATCTCGCTCCTGGGAGCCTATTGAATAAATACTTGAGTTGTAGAGTCATGTTGTGATGCCATGTTGTATTTGCACATATCGAGCATATTGTGTGTATGTTATTGAAATGCTTGGTATGTGTGGGATCTGACTATCTAGTTGTTTATCCTTAGTAGCCTCTCTTACCAGGAAATGTCTCCTAGTGCTTCCACTGAGACATGGTAGCTTGCTATTGCTCCGGAACACTTAGGTTGGCCGGCATGTGTCCTTCTTCGTTCATGTGTCTGTCCCTTCGGGGAAATGTCACGCGATGAATATCGGAGTCCTGTTAGCCTGCTACAGCCCGGTTCACCGGAGTTCTGTTAGCCCAGTGCTACAGCCTGGATTCACTCGCTGATGACCGACACGTTCGATGTTGGGTCATGGATGCCTGTCCCTGTAAGTTTGTGCCACTTTGGGTTTACGACTAGCCATGTCAGCCCGGGCTCCTTATCATATGGATGCTAGCGACACTATCATATACGTGTGCCAAAAGGAGCAAACGGTCCCAGGCAAAGGTAAGGCGACACCCGTGGGGATACCGTGTGTGAGGCCGCAAAGTGATATGAGGTGTTACATGCTAGATCGATGTGGCATTGAGTCGGGGTCCTGACAATATTTGCCTCAGTAACTTGTGTTATGGATATTGCAAGTAATCCCTCTGCTCTCATGCCTTTGAAGACATGTTCTAGTGTCTTTGTTCACTCATTTCTGTGCGTATATGTAGTCATATATGGAGTATAATATCCAAAATGATCTTATATTTATGAACAGAGGTAGTAATAAAATATGGTTTCTATTTGAGTTAGAACCAGGTCCACGGTGGAGATGAAGTTCTCAAAGTCATGCAGTATGAACTGGAAGACCTGAGGATGAGTTCTACTGCTAAACTATCCAGCTGATGTGTCCTTGTCGTCATGTGTCCTGAACTAGTGTTTTCCCGTAGCATTTTTGTCAGGCGTGTTCTCGAGGTTGTACTTGACCACAACAATTTCCTGGCTATGCCTTCGATTATGAAGGGTGCGGTTCTTGTAAAGCTTCCCGACAAATCCGATGCGGCATGTCTTCATCATCATGTATATGAGTGGAAAGACCACTTTGTTCGTTCTCCAAGGTTGACGAGATGGTGATGGTGCAGGTAGACATCTCTCACAAAGTCCATGGCCTAGTCAGTTATGCGGGGTTCATCCCATAGGTCGGTGGCAAGAAATAGTCTGCAGAGGTTAATTAGTGCAACTTTGCTTGTTTGTAGTAAGTACTATTGTTCAGTACATGATTTGTGTTTGTGAACCCTGTATTGTTTACTGCTGTCGCTTTTGGTGTGTGGCGAGTCCTGAGAATAGTCTATGTTAATGTCCCTCCACTCAATTCAGTCTGTATATTTTGAAGTATCTAGATCATATTTTTTGTGAGGACGGTTTACCAATTATGGTTACACTCCAATATCTATATGCATTGCAGGGTTTATCGCACCCACTAGGATTTCCAGTCCCATGGATGTTCGTTCCATACGATTTGTCACGACCTTTGGATTGTCCTGCTTGTGGGAGTAGGCAGGGGCCCCGCATGCCACCCGTAGTTGGACGATCAATCTTCTGTTTAGTACTTCAACATAGTGATTTCCTGGTAAGGATTCACTCGTATCACATCAAGTAAATCTTATAGATTTACTGTCTAAATCTTATTGATTTAATGTCATGTTTCCTATCTTTTCCTGCAATTTTACGATGCAGGTTTTGCCATGTGACATTCATCATAGAATAAACCATTTGGTTTATTCTACGATGGCTTTTTTTGTAGGTTTCACTTCATGTCGTGTCAGTAACCAAGGCACTGTCCATCACTTATATTACTGGAAAAATTGGATCAGTCTGTTGTTTGAGTACAAACTGAAGCCCTATGATGAACTGCAGTTTGGTTTAACAAAAACTCAACAATTATTTCTGCTCACATTTAAAAGAAATGAAGAAAAAACTGGATCACAGTCATGGAGCCTAGTCAAGTTAGAAAGCTGATCATAGCAGACCAGACACGATCGCCGCTGTCTCGCACATCAGTACCACCTTCAGCAACGAATCAAGCACCGGCAGTTGCTCTAGAACTGACAGCGGTAGTAGCTTGGTCGTTTGTTGGTTCTCCTGTTGTTGTGCTGGTATCATCTGTGTTGAATATGAAGGTGTTGCTGTGTTGGCATAGAAGATCCTCTCTGCTGTTCCTTTCCATGTCTACATTGTTTCGGCATGATGTAATTGGTTAGACTGGAAGCCGTTTTTATAAGGGATAATGCATCTATATTCAATAGGGCTATACCTGTATCTTGCCAAATTCATAGTCATCTGGTCATGCTTTTCCGTCAGTTTTCATGTCTGCTCTAGCTATTTTCCTTAGGTCACTCTCTTTTAGGTGGTTTGCTCGCGGTAACTATGTCTTGTCCATTGTCTTGGCAATCATCCGCATTTGTTTTGTGTCGGTCGGCAGCAGCAGGCAGTCGAGGTACATTATTACTGGTCCCTGCGCCAAACCATTGAGATGCTTTTTGTTCTTTTCTTCCTAGGGCAACAACTTGTGCTTCTTCCATGTCTTTGCTCCTTCCCTAATACTTTCGATGATTACCTGGCAGAAATCCATCTTTGCCATTTCTGGATAGTCCAAGTCCTTGACCATAATTGGTTGTTTGCAGAAGGTAGGGGAGGTTGTTCCACAGACAATTTTGTGGAAAAAAATAAGGAAAAATATTTTAACAGATTTCCTGTTCGATTGTTCTTCATCTTGTTTCATCATTTTTTCTAGTTCTTTAAACAGATCGTCGTGATGGAAACCCATTTTCTTGAGGCCAAGTTCTGTGACCAGTTTAGTCATTGTCTCGGTGGAAATCTTTGGCCTTGGTGCTGTCTTTTCCGTACCGTTTGGGTACCCAAACATCTTGTGGATGCCTTCCTTTGTTATTGTGATTTCTTTCTGCTGATCAGCTTCACCGAACTTTATTTTCATGGTTTCTATGTCTAGTTTGTTGTAGATGTGTGCTGCAAGCGATTTGCATATGGAGCGTTTTATTTGGCATCCCTCTATGCTTCCAAACCCGGCTTCCCTAACATCTTGCCGGTAACTTTCCTCAAGTAATTTCCATGCTTTATTGACATTATCAAATGTTGCTCCTGCCTTGATCTCGCATTTGTCCTTATTTATTGTTGCCTCCTATTCATCATCCGTTGGTGCTACCGATTATTTTCCGCTTGTCTTTCTTCTTTTTGTGCGCTTCTGCCTTGTTTTTATCTGTTGAGAAAGAGAGGTTTTTGTTATAGAGGATGGTTTGGTGAAAAGCGGTAGCAAAAATCTGTAGAGAATATGGTTTTTACATCATCGTTTCTGTCCTCTGCGGCGCCACCTTTGTCCCCTGCGGCGCCATCGCCCTCTATACAAATGACATCATCATCATGTTTTGTGTCATCGTCGTCGTTGGGAGTATCACGCTTTGACTCTTTGCTGGCATCATCCTCGTCTTCTTCCAACCGTTGTCTTTTGTTTTTCTTCTTAGCTTTATTTACATCATTGTCGGCGCGTGGAACTGCTGGCGGGGTTATCATTAGAGGACTTGGCTGCTGCTGCTTCAAGCTACCACCGTCGCTGATGAGTTGAGTTTTGTCCTTTCTCTTTTGTCTTTTTCCTCTAGGAGGAATGACAGTCTTGGTTTCTGATTGCTCCTCTTTTCTGCTGCTAGTCACTTGCTTTTTGTTGCCCTCCCTGCTGGAAGCTAGTGCTGGCACTTTCTCGGGTGCTTCGCTGTCCATGGTCTGCTTCGTTCTTTTTTCTGACGGGTGAGGAGAGATGTCTGGTTTTCCTGGATATGAACTATTAAGTTCAGACAAAATCGTTTCAATATCTACTTCTTCGTCACCTGCACGATGATTATGTAACAAAAGGATTACGAAGTAACATCGAAATAAATGGGATATAGTTTTAAAAGTATGTCTTCCACGGCTGCACAAAAAAGATTATGAAGGTTAATCTACATAAATTCATAAGATAGCCCTTTTCTTTCATTTCATGACCTAAAAAAGCGATCAATCCATTGTTTTCTTGTTGTATCAAGTATTCCCACTAACTCTTTGTTTCGCGAATCATTGATAGAAATTAGGGTCAGGTGTGAGCAGTATGTCTGCTGTCAGGTCCATATCAGTGAGGGGAAGACTTTTTTCATAGGAAAAAATACACTACAAATGATATTCTATAAATTGGAGCAATAACTGTATGGTTTAGAGTGTAAGATAAAATGTTCTCGGATGAATAATAATACACATAGTGTGCGAAAAATTTCATCGAAGTGCAATTTCCCAAGATTTTGTGGACGCAATTGGTTAACTTAATGCTGCTGCTACATAGTTTTTTTTATATGGATTGTGTGAGCCTTTTATAGTACCTTGCTGCAAGGCAGGCTGTTCCGCAGGTACCCTGTTTTCCTTATTACCAGTCCTTGCTGCATAAAAATGCCTAGGCGTTAGTAGCAGTAGAACCATAATTGAATTTCATAGCAAAAAGAGGAGATGCCTCCCGTGGACAAAAAAACAGCATTGTCGGAGAGGCACAGGTTGTTTCACGCTATAAGCACACAGCTAGATCTATTATTGGTGCACGGACGTTAATACGAGAGAGGCACGTAATTTGAAAGAGGGGCAACCAACGGATATATAGAATCTCCTGTAAATACCAGGTTTTGAATTTAAGGATGCTCTCATGGTTTGAATCTAGACGGTGTTCTAGATAGTTCTGGCATGCACAGTACGTTTTAGGCAAATTCTTTGCGAGCGGATTTCTGTGACGGGTAAGGGTAGCATCCCATTGCACGTGTGTCTACCTTATTTGAAGTTTGCTAGAAAAGTCTAGACAGAATTTTTGGAAACACGGTTTTGTGTGGCGGTTAGGGTTCATGTCCGTCAAAAAGGGGGAAAATCGTTTTGATCGACCTATGGTAATGGAATGTAATGGATTGATATTTTTTACCTTCGATTGCTTGTGAGGGATTCGTCGCATCCATCGGCTTGTTTTTGTCCTTACTCTCTGTTGGTATCTCCGCCGCGAGCACGGGTCATCACCGTCAGTCGCCGCCGCCACCGGGAGAGGTTTTTGATGCTTTCGCGGGCACCGACTGACTGCTTGTATCTCGAAGTGGATGGCGGCTGGTGGGTGAGGCGAACGCGATTTCGATTTTTGGTTGGTCTGCTAGATTGGATAATGGGGGTAGAAGGAAAGACGAGGGTGTTCAAGAAAGGGGAACTGGTGAAGTGTTCGAGATTTTTGGTGCGAAAGCAAAAGCAAGAAAGTAGTGGAGGGAGAGAGGGAAATGGTCGAACCGTCTCGAATCTTCGACCGTCCGTCTGGACATCAAGATTGGTGTAATTTTCTGTGGGCTTTGATGGTCTTGTTTTTTTCCTTGCTTGCTCAACTGCCGGAACGTTTTTTATTTTAGTGTGGTGACATCCACGGTGGCATGGTTTGGTGTTACCTAGAGTCACGTTCGTTCATGCGTGTGTTACAGACGTTTTCTATGACGTTCCATGGTGAGTCGCATGGAAGTGCGGCCACCAGCGCTCAGCCTCCTATGGAAAAAGGGGAAGCGTCTTGAATCTTAGACCGTAGGTTTGGACATCAAGACTGCTGCATCTTTCTGTGTACTTCGATGAGCTTGTTTTTTCCTTGGCTTTCTTAAGTCTTAGTCTGTGGGATGTTAACATTTTTTGATTATGCACAGGGGCATGATTTGGCGTTACTCAGAGTCACGTTTCATGGCTGTTTTGGAGAGACATGGACATGGACTCAATGGAAGCATGCTAGCGCATTGGTCGGAGTCTCGTTGCCACGAGTGTATGCTTTTGGTATTTCCAAATTATTCCGTTCACTTGTTCTGTTGGAGAGGAATAGACGTGACCAAAATGTTCTGTTGGTACATGTAGGCTAGGGTCATGGATGTCACGTGTTAGCAGTAGGAGCACGGTTGTTCTTCCACCAGAGGCATTTCGTTCCCCCGCGGGGATCACATTTTGCGGAATCTTGTGTTGTTTTGGTTCAAATGATTCCGCTTACTCATTCACATGGACACGCACAGGCATCGAGTCTATTGAGTCACGTTTTCCCATTAGGCTGAGTCACGTTAGGCTCGCAGTCGCGTCGATGAAGAAGTCGCGTTTTTCAAGCAAATAACGCATGTCGCAGTAAGTGTAGTATTATGTAGAGTCACGGGCGTGAAACACGGGCCAGTGTGACTCTGTATATTCTGTGAGGAACATTGAGAGGAGAGTCATAGGCATGGTGTGGTATTATGTAGAGTCACGCTCATCTGTGTTTGGTTCCAGAATAATTCCGTCGACCCGATCAGATGGAGAAGCACGGGCGTTAATCGCAGAAAGGCACAGTTTGGTTCGAAGTCATGGTGAACACCCACTGTTTACTCTGTGAGGCACGGAATGGACTATTCGAGAGACGCTAGTGTTGTATATTCTTCGCCCGGTCATGGGTCCCAGGAAGGCACGACATGGTATCCTGTATTTGTGTTCAAAATGATTCCGTTGACTCGTTGAGAAGAAGAGGCACAGGCATGAATGCCATGAGGGCATGGTTGGGTCTGTCGGAGTATCAAGTTTCATACGTTTATTATGGAAACAAAGCGGAATGGGTTTAGATGTTAACGCTAAAAGTTTACTTTGCACAGTCGAGGTGTTTAAAAGCGTAAGCTCCTTGTTTTAAAAAGCCACGGCTTCGTGCTGAGTTGCGTGGTGCTTCTTTTATTAGAAGCACGGACGTGAAGTGAATACAGCCACAGTTCTGTACTAGGTAGCGACATGACTTGTACAGTGGTGATGGCGTGGATGTTCGTGGCAGTGTCAAGGGTCACAGGCAGGTGCGTGAAGCGTTAAAAGGCATGGTACCGTATAATATAGAGCCACACTCCCGTGTGTTTGTGTTCCGAATAATTTCGTCGACTCGACCAGACGGAGAGGCACGTGGGTTCAGCCCACAAAGGCACCGTCAGAGTTCGTTCCTTGGTTGTTAGGCGCACAGATGCGTGGATGTAGAAGGCACATTTTTCAAGCAAAGAACGCACATCACGATCCCACGTTTTTCAAGCAAAACGCGGACCTGAAGTCCGTATAGCCACGGCTCTGTACTAAGTAGCGACATGAACGAGTCACCTGGAGTTAGATTTTGATATAAATATCATTTCAAAACAAAAAATGTCAATGGAGAATGGTATGAATTCGACAGTAAGTTCTTTGGAATACAGACACACGTACACAGTAAGTTAACTGTGTTTGAGATGTTTTCTGTTGAATATGTACGGACCATTGGAAAGTAGTTGAGTGGTTGTGGTGTGGACGAACGCACGGGAAGACGAAATGATAGTACTGGTGTTTCCTAGCCGTGCAGAGTTCGAGGTATTTAAGATAGATTGGGAGAATTCGAGGCGCTAGTTACTCCGTTTGACCATCTGACTGGTTTGCGTATGTTATAAAAAGCTACCTTCTCATCGAACACCCCACATCCACAATTCTCTAGAGACAGGCACCTCTTTCTTGCTGGTAGCTCCTTACTTTCGCCATGGCCGGTAAGAGGGGTTCTGGTTGTTCAAGCAATCAGGCGGCGAGGACAAAAGCCGCGGAAAGAAGGGAGAGGTGCCGCCGCTACGCTGTAGTGACGGCAGGAATATCCTGCCCCGTTGCCCAGGTGTCGAACAATCTCTCGCGTGGATGTGATTCCTCCCACAAGCGCATTCGCCATGGAGATGATCTCGGCAAGATGGCAGTACAGAATTCCTTAGCCAGCGACGACTTGCTCGATGAGTTAATTAAGCAGCAGCAGTTCATCGCTCGTTTGGAGAAGTTGCTGCAGCAGAGCAATGCCTCTATGGAGAAGTCCACTGGTCTCATAGTTCGATCTTTGTGTGAGAATGAGAAGCTTCTAAACGAGCTCGACCAGAAGGATTGGGAGGCCGCCCGCTTGAAGAATCTGTATGAGCAGAGCCATGCATTAGTGCAGAAGCTGTCGGGCGAAGTGGGGCAGCTTATGGATGAGAATGTTGGGGTCCTCATCAAGTACAAGAGCGTGGTGGAGGATTCCTTTGCTGCTGTGGAGGAAAGTTATGAGGCGATGAAGAAGGAGATTGAATACGTGCTCGCCCAGCAGCCGATCAAGAACGTTGCTGGAGTGTAGGCAGAGATCTTTTAGCATGTTTTTCCATTGCGTTGGGGCATGTGGCCTTTTGTACTGCCATGAATTTGGAAGGCATTTATGCATTGCATTGTCATCGTGTTGTTTTGTTTGTTGGCACATGTAGATGAGTAGGCTAAGGTCATGGATGTCGCATGTTAGCAGTTGGAGCATGGTTGTGCTTCCACCAGAGGCATTTTGTTTTCCTGTGGGGAGCACGTTTTGCCGAACCGTGCATAGTTTTGGTTCAAATGATTCCGCTTACTCGTTCACTTGGATACGCACAGGCGTCGAGTCTATTGAGTCTCGTTTTTGCATTAGGCTGGGTCGCACTAGGTCACGTTTTCCAAGCAAATAACGCACGTCACGGTGCCAAAACATGAAGGTGAAAGCATGGCCGATTCGAGAGACACGAATATGAAAAACACGGACCTGAAGTCCATGTAGGGTCATGATTTGTATTGTTAAACTCGTCGACTTTCTGTTTTGAATGCTTCTGTCGACTCGTTTAGACGGAGAGGCACGGCCAGTCAGCTTCAACAGTGAACACCCACTATTCACTATTTCGTCAGAAACACGGGCGAGTGTAACTCTGTATACTCTGTGATTCCGCTTACTCGTTCACTTGGATACGCACGAGCATCGAGTCTATTGAGTCATGTTTTCCCATTAGGCTGAGTCACGTTAGGCACGCAGTCGCGTTGATGTAGAAGTCACGTTTTTGAAGCAAATAACGCACGTCAGGTAAGTGTAGTATTATGTAGAGTCACGGGTGTGAAACACGGGCCAGTGTGACTCTGTATATTCTGTGAGGCACATTGAGTGGAGAGGCATAGTCATGGTGTGGTATTATGTAGAGTCACGCTCGTCTGTGTTTGGTTTCACAATAATTGCGTCGACTCGATCAAATGGAGAGGCACGGACATGAATGCCATGAGGGCATGGTTGGGTCTGTCGGAGCGTCATGTTTTGTACGTTTAATATTGAAACAAAGCGGAATGAGTTTAGATGTTAACGCTTAAAGTTTACTTTGCGAGTGGCCGCACTACTAGGAAAAGGCCTATTAATGGCGCACCGGTTTTGCCTACTAATGGCGCACTACCGGTGTGCCATTAGTAGCACGCCACTAGTATTTTTTACTAATGGCGCACCACTGGTGTGCCATTAGTATCTGGTATACTAATGGCGCACCAAGCAGTGCGCCATTAGTATGTAACACCATGCGCCATTAGTATGCCTCCCGGGGGGCCATATGTAACAATGTGCTTTGTCATACTAATGGCGCACTCTGCCTTGATGCGCCATTAGTATGAATATTTGTTTTTCTTTTGCTTTTCTTATTTTTGCACAGGTTACAAAATATATTATTGGACAGAATATAGACAGCAGCACACAGCAACATCAGATTCATCGAATACAATAGAAGATTAGTCTCCGAATACAATTCATCATATTAATCTCCGAATTCAAAAGACCGAACAAAGATAAAACATTACAAGTCTCAAGACTGCGAGTATCGAGTTTGTCTTCACATTACAAGTCGATATCGATCATCTAAACTAACATCACATAAAAGAGAGCTGCGGTCATCATGATGAGCATCATCGCGATCAGACTGGTCTTCATCCGGTTCCTCCAACGCTCCCTCCTCTCTCCCGCTAGATAGTGGGCGTATCTAGATTCGGCCTCCGCCGTAGTGGTGTACCGTTTGTAACTGTTACCGCTGAAACGGTGAACCTGTCTCCAACACTCCTCCCAGTCGTCGTAGACTCCGGGAACCTTACCCTTGTACACGACATACGACGACATCTCTATGCACAAGCCAAACAATAGACAACAGACAATACATAAGCAATATGTAAGTATGCAACAAAAGGATCGAAAGAGAAAAGCAAGACATTAATAGCACGATTCATGATCCTACTAATAAATAGCATCGATTACATCTAAGTTGAATGACTGTCCAAACCAAAGAGACATACAATTCATTAAAGTTTAATTACAACATGAGCCAATCAATGTTTCAGAACTACACATCACTACTTTCGACTCGACTTATCGGACAGGAGCGTGGATGAAGCCGTCGTCTGTCGTGATGGTCATGAAATCGTGGTCGTTGTCACCCTGCATTTGTAGTGTTCCATCTATCTCATTGTTGGACGGTTGATATCTGAGGTAGAACTGCCCCGAGGTATGAAGGACATCTTGATGGATGATGTCCGCAAACTCCGACTGGATGCGAAAGAATTCTTGTCTGAGGTCCGCGTCCTGGGTTGCCGACAACCTCGCGGCCCAATCTTTGAGACTATCTGGTAGCAGAAGTTGATGATGGTCCCTTACGATCGCCCGCATGTGATGGAGGGCGTAGTAGGCATCCTTTTGACCACCAGGCGGCTGCTTGACGCAGCAGAAATTCGTATTGTGTGATAAGGTGTGCTTGCCGTACTTACGAACTGCCCTGGTGAAGGTGCCTCCAGATTTGGCGTAGCCGGGGAGAATATCATCAAGAACTTTCTTGACATTTGTGTAGTCTATCTTGGAGTTACGGTTCGGGTCGAAATACGTGGCCATGGAATATTTCGGGCTTAAGAGGATGAGTGTGCAATGTGTGTCACTGCACAGAACACAGAATGTTAGAAAAAAAGAACGATCGAAATCTAAGAAATCATATGTTACGGGGCGGTTAAGGGATGACTTACTCGGGAAAGTAAGCCACAAGGAAGTTATCGTTATCTGGGTTTGCCAGAATGACGCCTTCGAGGTGTATACTCGCAACTTGGCGGTCCCCAGCGCTGCTCAAGTGCTTGGCATGCATGTAGAAGGGGTCGACTATCACGATGTTCGGGGTCTTGTCTTTAATGATCCGCATCTCCATACTCAGCGAAAATAGCCGAACGAAGGTGTACTGCAGCGGATGAAGGTTAAACATAGCAAAGATGTCATCAAACCAAAGGACGATCGTACCCCCGATGTCGCCATCCACAAAGCCCTTGCCCTCTGGCACCTTGGCCACGAAAACCGGGTATGCCACATCCTTCTCTCTGAGATGCCGCTTCTCCAAAGAAAGAACACTGTCGTGCAGACTCCGCATAGCACCGGTTGCAGCATTCAGCATATTTGGCAGTAGCATCACCCTACCCGCCACATGCACCCTCCTCGAGATATCCTTAGGTGAAGGTGGCCCGTCCTGAGCACTGATCGAACTCGGTGCCGGCTGGCTTGCACCGGCGCCCTTGTTATTGTTTCGCTTCCGTCCCTTCTTCTTGATCTCCTGTAATGGGACCGAGTTCTGCTCACAGACCGCCTTCTTGAGCGTGTTGGGGCTGATAATATTTCACACCTCAGCTATCCGAGGCTCGGTGAAGGCGGGAGCTGGAGGCGTGTCCTGAGAACTGAACACCAGACGACGCCTGTAGCCATTGGATTTCTCCGTCGTACCAGCTAGATCGCAGTCGTCTTGGTTGGGTTCTTGAGAAAGAGGCCCGCAGAACTCGTCAGTGTACCCATGTTCGGCAAAGTACTTATCAACTTTGGTAAATGTACCGTCGTCGTTGTCGTCGCCGTTCGGATCCTGTGCCTTAGGGCTGTCTGGATCCTGTGCCATAGGGATGTCCGGCAGGTCCGGTAGCGTTGCGGCGTTCTTGCCATGGCTTGGCGCCGGTACGATTGGCGGTCTTGTCTGTGGGGTGGTGTCCCCTGCCCCCAAACGAATCTGGCTCTTCGGCCAAAGCAGGGGCCAGTTTACGCAGGCGCTAAGGGTCATCTCATCGTCTTCATCGGCCCCAGCGGGTCGAATCGGAGGTAACAGCTCGTCGCAGCCTGGCAGCACCCGAACCACTTCAACCCTATACATTGTGGGTGCCATCGGATTACCGTGGAACATGCGGTTGCCCGGTTGAACGATTCTGCCCTTGGCGACATCGACCAACTCGGCGCCCACGAAGTGTAGAAGAGTGCAAGGAACATCGGCGGCGCCTTGCGAAAACATGTACAGGGCGTCAGGGATGCCCAGTCAAAGGCAAGGAGATGAAGTCATCGGCCGAGAGGCTTAGTTACCGTGATGCCGTCGAGCTCGGCTAATGTCGAGGCACTGCCAACGACGGGCGTTCAACTGACGGAGGGGGCGCTTGTTGGCGAGGTGCCGGCCGGCGTACACCCGGGTGCATTAAGCTCCAATGCCCGTGCCGGCGCCGGAGACACGAATACCGCCTCCGCCGGAGACACCAATGGCGCCGCCGTCGGAGACACCAATGGCGCCGCCGCCGAAGACACCAATAGCGCCGCCTGCGCGCTGTGTGAGTGGCTGGCCGTGAAGCTGGGAACCAGGGGAGGCCCCTGTTGGCCGCCCGCAATCCACGTCGTCAGCCCATGAATCAACGTAGGCACCATGGCGTTGAGCTTCGTTCCCAGTTGTTGTTCCACTTGCTCTTGGACAAGCTTTGGAATCCGCGCCACTTGTGCCCTGAGTGCTTCAACCTCGCGCGTCTGGCTTTCCGAGCTGGTCTTTTTCTCCTTCCGCACACCAGCGGTATAGTATGACCCCCATTTTGTGGACAAGCCTTTGCCGGCCACACGACCAGCTGACGTCGGCTTAGTGAGCTTATCCTTGTTTTTCATTACGTTCAACGTCCTATTTAAAGGGGTGTCGAAAGGGGAGCTCTGAGACGACCCCGCGCTACTGCTTTCAGTTTCCTACGAAAGGAATGTGAACCATTTGGAAATATTGGGGATTAATTAGAGTGCAACCATATGGAGCTAATTACGCGGGGTTGTATTCCTTACCAGAACAAGCTCAAGCGCCTTGGTCTTCGGATCCGTGGTAAGCTCCTTTTTTATTGGGTCCTCCTTGTACTGGGCCCTGACATAGTTCCTGGTCTGCTTGTCACCACTGTATTTCTCGAAGCGGGGCAGTAGGCCTTGCTCAGCACGCTCCGCGTCCTCCTTGTCCCATATAGGGTCCGCCACTCTGTAACAACCGGGACCGAGTTTGTGTTCCCCTAAGTTCAACTCCCGCATTTCTTTCCCCCACTGACTTGATTCGGAGGTTGCGGTGCTCTCGCACTTGATCTTGAACTCCTTGTAGTCATCTTCGCTGATCGAAGAATATTTCGCCTTGATCTTCTCATAACTATCACCTTTATCAATCATTCTCTTCACCGCGCTTCTCCAAGTAGACAGGGCTGTGCTCATCCTCGTGAGGGCGGCACTGTTCACTTTGTTCCCTAAGAGCCGTGTGTTTTCAAAATTGGCGGGGAACTTGTATCATTCGTGCAGCTTCGTGAAGAGGAGGTTGCGCAAATTCCCTCGGTCCTTATGCCTAAGGTTCTCGGTGTTGATCGAGACGGTGCTCTGGAGAATGCACCCAAGCTGAAGCGAGTACCCCTTGACTATATGTTTGGGCTCCGTTGGATGCCCGTCTGAGTCCACTTTAGTAAATTCCTCCTTGAGGGTGCAAAGCGCATTCGAGCTCCGGTCCTTCCTTTGCTTCTTCGGTTGGCTGCCATCTGTGTGTGCGCCGCCATCATCAGTGGTGGCATCCTCGGAGACACCATCAGTGGTGTCATCCCCGACGCCACTAGGGGTTGTGTAGTCAGGATCGGTGTCTTTCATGGCGTCCTCATAGCGGTGAGGTTGTTCCTCCATCTCCTGGGACAACTCCCAGAATTTCTTGCCGCCCGAACCGCCGGCCTCATCGTTGTTGGCCATGTTTCGCTCTAAATAGGAAAACAGTTTGGTCAAAAAGTTGGTTATTGTCAAGGAACAAGATCATGGTCTCATCATTTAGGGTTTGTCGACACTGAGGCATCCTAAAAGCTAAGCTTTTATCATTTAGGGTTTGTCAACACCGAGGCACCCTAAAAGCCTAAGCCGAGGCCCCCAAGTTGGGCCTAATCACTAGGCACTAATCACTTGGCTCTATTGCCACCTATGTTGGGTTTATCATCTAGGGTTTATCGATGCTAAGGAGAATTCTAAGTTGGGCCTAATCACTTGGCTCTATTGCCACCTATGGTTTAAGGCAGCAAGAATGGCGGGGCAGTTGATCCTACTTAACTAAGTACTAATATACCCCGGCCCATGCATTAGTCGCAAGTACCCCATATGTCCTATTTTTAGCAAAGTCATGCTAAAATTCGTGGAAAATTTCATCATGACCTTTGCTGAAAATAGGACATATGGAGTACCCGAATTTGCCGGAACGGAAGGTAATCAACATTCCGGCAAACTCAAGGGCCTCTCGGGGTACCTGCAAATTCATCACGACACGATGGTCGGAGACATGACCTTTGCAAAATGGTCGAAGACACGATGGTCTTTCTCAATGTGATCAATTGATGGATCAACACATAAAACATGTCCAATAAGTATGATTTATAGAGTCAACATCAGTATGAATATATATAAAGTTTTTCTTCATCAGTCAGGCCCATGCAAGTAACTGCATCCAGCAAATATTTCTGCTACTCTGTAACTAACTACACTCTGTATTTATAGATTCATTTCAGATGAGATCAGATTGAGCTCCAACTATAGCTGCAGCTGAGGGATCCATGAGCCATCATGCCAGCCAGCCAGGAAATAAACTTTACTTTCCAAAGGAAATAAAAATACAATGCATACATACATACTTAAGCAGGTAGATAGATAGATAGATAGATAGATAGATAGATAGATAGATGAGCATGTTCAGTTTACAAGAATGAATATAAACAAGCAAAGAATGCATGCATGCATATCAAAAGTTGGCATCTACTGCTACTGCTACTGCTTGCCTCTGCTGCTATTGAATATTTATAATTACCTGAAATTGTTCCTTTCACTACAAGTAAATGCAACTTTTCCATTAATTAAAACTAAATTGTTCCTTCTTGATATTCTCTCTTCATCTACCCCTGGGAGTATTTCTAACTTGAAAATCTCTGGTGAACTGCCTGATGATGTACTGGCAGTACAAGCTCTCTTCTTTTATTACATTTGCTTGTTCTGTACCTTTTTCTGTTAACTGATTAAACATGCAGTGGAGTAGTGTATTGCAGTGCATGCAGTGGAGTAGAGCAGAGAATTTGCAAAGAACTATTCATGATATCAACGGTGGCGGTGGAGCTAGCGGGGGAGGGTGCGGGTGGGATCGAGATTTAGATCAAAAAGTGTCCATGAAATTTAAAAATAATCATGATATCAAAAGGTGCCCATGAAATACAATCAAGAAATGAAGACCACGATTTAAATACAATCGATCTTAGCTAGCTATCTGTTCACAATCTTCTTGCCCTTCTTTTTTGCAAATGGAGTTCTTCAGTGGAACGGACGTCCTTTAGGTAGGGTTGTCCTGCTTCTTCTTGTGGTGTGTGCTGCTACTTCATCGTCATCGTCATGTTCGATCTTCGGGTCATCGTACATGTCGAAGTCTTGCTCATTGGCTACTCCATCCATTCCGATGATCTTCCTTTTGCCTCTCCTCACGACAACACGACTGGGCTTTGACAGGTCGGTAATGAAGAAGCATTGGTCCACTTGGGAAGCCAGTACCCATGGCTCATTTTTCGCGGTGACGTTTGCGCCCGCGGCCTTGGATTTTGGAAATACCGGTCTTCTTTTAGGACACTCTTGGCCCATCTGACACGGAACATCGGGACCTTCTCTCCAGCGTAGCTCAGCTCCCAGATCTCCTCGATCCTTCCGTAATATCTGTCCTTGTCATTGCCGGTGTAGGATTCCATCGTTACCCTGGAGTTCTGATAACCATCGCTCTTCATGTCCTTGTCCTCGGTGTAGAATGTGTATCCCTTGATATCGTACGCCTCATAGGTCATCAGGTTGTGCTCGGCGCCCTGTGACAAGGCGAATATGAGTTGTTCTTCCACGGAAGAATCCTCATGTAAAGGGTACGACAGAAGCTTCTGCTTGAACCAACGCGTGAAACATGAGTGGTGCTCTTTGATTATATCTCCATCCGTCCTCTGTTGGCCTCGGTCATTGTACGTCTTCTCAATAATGGTTTTGTGCTCTATCACCCAAGGATCGACCACGTCTATGTGTTGTAGCGCGACTAGGTTTGCTCTTTCAAAGTCGGTGAGTAGACCCTCGAAGTCGACATGCATTTCGGGCGACCCTCACGGTGACCCCATCCAGCGAGCCTGCCTAGGTGCATGTTGACGGGCAGACCAACGGGGTTCTCGATGCCTAGATAATTCGTGCAGTAGGAGATGCACTCTTCGGTCAAAAAGCCCCTGGCTATACTTCCCTCTGGACATGACATGTTGTGAACGTATCCTTTGATGGCACCATTCATCCTTTCGAACGTTATCATGCTGTGCAGGAACGTCAGCCCGAGTTGGATGATATCCTCCACGATATGGACCAGCAGATGCACCATAACGTCAAAGAATGCGGGCGGGAAGTACATCTCAAGCTTGCATAGTATCACCACTATCTCTTCCTGTAGCAGTCTGAGTTGCCTCACGCCAATGGACTTCCGAGAGATGACGTCGAAAAAGTTGCAGAGGCCAAATAGCGTTTCACGGACGTGCGCGTCCATGATCCCACGGATTGCAACTGGAAGTATCTGCGTCATCAGCATGTGACAGTCATGAGACTTCATCCCGCTGAACTTCTGCTTCGCTGGGTCTAGGTATCTGCTTATCTTCCCCGCGTAACCGTAAGGAAATTTTACTCCTAGGAGGCAGGTGAAAAACTGCTCGATCTGCTCCTGACTTAGAGTGAAGCATGCGGGAGGGTAGTCTTTTCCGGTCTTCTTGGCCTTTTTGCCTTTGCGACGACTTTCTGTGTCCTGCTTCGCCTCATCATCATCATCATTAGCGTGAAGCTCCTGCCTGATGCCCATTGATTTCAAGTCTGCCCTTGCTTTCGGCCCATCTTTGGTCCTCTCTGGCATGTTGAGCAGGGTACCAAGCAGACTCTCGCACACGTTCTTCATGATATGCATGACATCAAGGCTGTGAGGCACACGGTGGATCTTCCAGTACGGAAAGTCCCAGAAAACAGACCTCGTTTTCCATACCTTCAGCAGCGGCTCTAGCGCCTTTCGCTTTTTTCCCGGCTCTGGCGCCTTTTGCTTCTTTCCCGGCAGTGGGCAGTCTTTCCAATTTTTCAACAGCTCGTCTATTTTCTCGCCGCTCCTTGTACACGGGCGTTTTCGGGGTTCGGTTTCACCATCGAACAGATCCTTGCGTTTCCTCCATGGGTCATCGTCGCGAAGCCACCTTCGATGTCCCATGAACACGGTTTTCGAAGACCCGGGATCTCTATCTAGCTGGCGATACGTTGTGTCATCCATGCACCTTACACATCTAGAAAATCCGTGGACTACCTGCCCCGCGAGATATCCGTAACCGAGATAGTCATGCACCGTCGTGAGCAGTGCGGCTCTCATAGGGAAATATTCTTTCTCTGCGGCATCCCACGTATTGGCTGGCGTTTTCCACAGCGTGTCTAGCTCCTCCTTCAGCAGCCCCAGATACAGATTGATGTCGTTCCCTGGTTGTTTCGGCCCTTCAATTAGCATACTCATGTGAATGTACTTCCTCTTCATGCACAACCAGGGGGAAAGATTGTACATCCACACAAACACAGGCTAGGTGCTATGTGTGCTTCTCTGGCTGCCAAACGGATTGACTCCATCGGTGCTCGCGCCCAGCACGATGTTCCTTGGATCCTTCCCAAATTCTGGGTATTCGAAGTTCAACGCTTGCCACTGGCTCGCATCCCTAGGGTGACTCAGCATCTTGTCTTTTTTATTTATCTCCGGATCATTTCCGTCATCTTCCCGCTTCTTCTCCTCCCTATCCGCGTGCCAACGCACGATCTTTGCTACCTTAGGGTCCGCGATATACCCCTGCAGACGAGGAGTGATCGGAAAGTACCACACCGATTTTCGAGGAGCTTTCTTCCTCTTCTTGTATCGAGTGACGCCGCACACCGGACATATGGTAGACTCCACGTGCTCGTCCCGATAAATGATGCAATTGTTCATGCACACATGGTATTTCACGTGCGGTAAATCCAGAGGACACACGATTTTCTTCGCCTCCTCGAAACTGGTCGGGCACTTGTTCCCCTTGGGAAGACGTTCGTGCCAGAATGACATGTTCTCGTCGAAGCATGCGTCGGTCATTTTGTGTTTTATCTTCATCTCTAGAGCCATGAGCGTTACTTTCAGGCGGGTATCCTCGGGCCTGCATCCTTCATATAATGGAGTAACCGCGTCTATCTCCAGTTGATCCAACTTGGCTTTCTCTCAGGCGGCAGCTCTTGCGTTATCCGTCTGCTTGCGAAGCAGCTCTTGAATATGAGGGTCCTGCACCCAGCCTCCATCGCCGTCTGCTCCGGCATCTTCATCTTCATGATCATGCCCTTCGTCTTGATCTTCTCATCGTCATGTACGACATCTTCTACATGATGACTGTGTACATCATCACCGCCGTGATCATGTCCTGGAGATTCTTCGTCTTCTCGCCCGCCCACGCCGCAGTGGTACTTGTCTTGTTGCCCTTCCACATTTCTTGCCTGGCCCCCATGGACGACTTCATAGTCATCTTCATCACCTTGCCACCGATAGCCATCCATGAAACCACGCAAGAGCAGGTGGTCCCACACCTGCCCGGAATCCGGGTCCGCAATAAGGCTCTTTAGCTTGCATCTTCGACATGGACATCTTATCTCCATCTCATTCTTTTGAAGCATCTCGGCCTTCGCGGAGCTCAAAAACCTATTCACGATGCCTTCGGTTATCGTGCGGACCATGGTCGCCTGCGGGGTAGAGCAAAACGATATTTTAGAACCAAGAAAAAATTTGGCATGACCTTCCCTAAAAATAGGACCAAAAAGAATGCATAGTGCCAAAATTCTCGCCGAAACGGAAATGAATCAACATTCCGGCAAAATGTTGGCAACTATCGCATTTCAAATACCGGTACCTGCAAACACAAACATATATGCAACACCACAAACACAAGCAACACCACAAACATACATAGATCTAGCTAGGCCACAAAAAGTGCATGTGCACGTTGTTGGAGCGAGCTAGGGCGAAAACAAGTAGATCTACATCATGAAGATAGCTTTCCCCTTACTTACCTATAAAAAAAGGTAATTTCACCACTTAATTTTGATGAATCTATGGTGGAAATGAGGTGAGGAGGAGGCAGCCGAAAGCTTGGAGAAGGAGGTGGAGGGAATGAAGTGGGGAAAGTGAGTGGGTAGGTGTGGGGCTGTCCAAAATATCTTGTTGAGGTCCCAGGTTACTAATGGCGCACCAGCAGCAAATGCGCCATTAGTAACCCTGGTTACTAATGGCGCACCTGCTGGTGGTGCGCCATTAGTAGTGTTGCAGAAAAGTAAAATATATATATATATATATAAACTAATGGCGCACCTGGTCATAGTGCGCCATTACTAGTCTAAACTAGTAATGGCGCATCTAGCCAGAGTGCGCCATTAGTAGTTTTGCAAAAAAAAGAATAAAAACAAAATACAGTAATGGCGCATGATCTGCCTTGTGCGCCATTACTAGTTAGAACTAGTAATGGCGCACTTCGACCTGATGCGCCATTAGTATGTATTGAAAAATGAAAAAAAAAATACTAGTGGCGCACCATGTCTCTGGTGCGCCATTAGTGTCTTCCACACTAATGGCGCATCACCGACTGGTGCGCCATTAGTATATAGTAGTGGCGCACTTGTTCCCCGGTGCGCCATTAGTATCAATCCTATCTATAGCCCTTTTCCTAGTAGTGCCGGTTCGACAGTCGAGGTGTTTAAAAGCGTAAGCTCCTTGTTTTTAAAAGGCACGGCTTTGTACTGAGTTGTGTGGCGTTTCTTTTATTAGAACCACGAGCGGTAAGTGAATACAGCCACGGTTCTGTACCAGGCAGCGACATGACTTGTGCACTGACGATGGCGTGGATGTTCGTGGCGGTGTTAAGGGTCACAGGCACGGACGTGCGGCAGTAAAAGGCATGCTGCCGCATAATATAGAGTCACGTTCCCATGTGTTTGTGTTCCGAATAATTCCGTCGACTCAGTCTGACGGAGAGGCATGGGCGTTCAGCCCACAAAGGCACCATCAGGGTTTGTTCCTTGCTTGTTAGGCACACAGACACGTGGATGTAGAAGGCACGATTTTCAAGAAAGAACGCACATCACGATGCCATGTTTTTCAAGAAAAACACGGGCCTGAAGTCCGTATAGCCACGGTTCTGTACTAAGTAGCGTCATGACTTGTACTCATAAACACATGGACTTTCGTGCCTCTTGGCAATATTTTGGGTCACAGGCACTGGTGTGTGTCCCACAAAGGCATGGTGTTGTTTTATACAGAGGCACACTCGCCCCTGTGTCTATTTCGAATGCTTTTGTCGACTCGTTCAGACCGAGAGGCACGGCCGGTCAGCCAACAGAGGCATATGGTTGCATTACGCACAATCAGAGTCACATTACCATCGGTGTATTCTTTTGGTATTTCGAAATGATCGCACTCGCTCATTCTGTTGTACAGGAATGGACGTGAATCCTGCGGAGGCAAGTCTTCTTATTAGCCAGAGTCACGTTCGTTTCTTTAATTGGGGTAACCCAGGGGAATGGGTTCAGATGCGAACACTCACTATTGAAGCTGTTCTTGAAAACTTCTTTCCTTTTTTCAAAAGCACAGTCACGGTTCTTTGTTGTTGTTGTGTGTAGTACTCGATAAAGGCATTGACTCGATCTGATGGAGAGTCATAGGCATGGTGTGGTATTATATAGAGTCACGCTC
The DNA here is from genome assembly GCF_002162155.2 of Triticum dicoccoides. NCBI lineage: Eukaryota > Viridiplantae > Streptophyta > Magnoliopsida > Poales > Poaceae > Triticum > Triticum dicoccoides. The sequence continues at coordinate 648,400,172 of NC_041383.1, read as the reverse complement.
GTCTGTGTTTGTGTACCTAGTATTGTAATGACGTACTGATGAAGGCGTGTACGTTCGTGGCTTTTCTGTGTTGGCAGTGTTTCGGGTCACAGACATGGGCTTGCATCCAGCTGTTTCATGGTGTAGTTTTATATGGAGTCACGTTCGCGTGTATTTGTGTTCAAACTGATTCCGTTGACTCTTTGATAAATATAGGCACGCACGTGAATCCCATGGGGGCATGGATTCGTCTTTCCCGTAGTCACGTTCGTACGTTTATCGTGGAATGAAGGCAGGATGGGTTTAGATGTTAATGCTAGCTCTTTACTTTGTGAGTGGCCGATTTGAGAGTCGAGTTGTTTAAAAGCGTAAGTTCCTTGTTTTCAAAAGCCACGGTTTTGTACTGAGTTACGTCATACTTCTTTTATTAGAGGCACGGGCGTTCAGCCCACAAAGGCACCGTCAGGGTTCGTTCCTTGCTTGTTAGGCGCACAGACGTGTGGATGTAGAAGGCATGTTTTTCAAGCAAAACACGAGCCTGAAGTCCGTATAGCCACGGTTCTGTACTAAATAGCGTCATGACTTGTACTCATAAACGCGTGGACTTTCGTGCCTCTTGGCAATATTTTAGGTCACAGGCACTGGCGTGCGTCCCACAAAGGCATGGTGCTGTTTTATACAGAGGCACTCTCGCCCCTGTTTCTGTTTCGAATGCTTATGTTGACTCGTTCAGACCGAGAGGCACGGCCGGTCAGCCGACAGAGGCATATGGTTGCATTACGCACAGTCAGAGTCACATTACGATCGGTGTATTCTTTTGGTATTTCGAAATGATCGCACTCACTCATTCTGTTGGAGAGGAATGGACATGAATCCTGCAGAGGCAAGTCTTCTTATTAGCCAGAGTCACGTTCGTTTCTTTAGTTGAGGTAACCCAGCGGAATGGGTTCAGATGCGAACACTCACTGTTGAAGCTATTTTTGAAAGCTTCTTTCCTTGTTTTCAAAAGCACAGTCATGGTTCTTTGTTGTTGTTGTGTGTAGTACTCGATAAAGTCATTGATTCGATCTGATGGAGAGTCATAGGCATGGTGTGGTATTATATAGAGTCACGCTCGTCTGTGTTTGTGTACCTAGTATTGTAATGACATATTGATGAAGGCGTGTACGTTCGTGGCTTTTATGTGTTGGCAGTGTTTCGGGTCACAGACACGGGCTTGCATCCAGTAGTTTCATGGTGTAGTTTTATATGGAGTCACGTTTGTGTGTATTTGTCTTTTAAATGATTCCGTTGACTCTTTGATAAATATAGGCACGCACGTGAATCCCATGGGGGCATGGATTCGTCTTTCCCGTAGTCACGTTCGTACGTTTATCGTGGAATGAAGGCAGGATGGGTTTAGATGTTAATGCTAGCTCTTTACTTTGTGAGTGGCCGATTCGAGAGTCGAGTTGTTTAAAAGCGTAAGTTCCTTGTTTTCAAAAGCCACGGTTCTGTACTAAGTTACGTCATACTTCTTTTATTAGAGGCATGGGCATGAAGTGAATATAGGCGCGGACGATGACTTATGCACTGACGATGGCGTGGACGTTCGTGCCAGTGTTAAGGGTCGCATGCACGGGCGTGAAGCGCTAAAAGGCATGCTGTCGTATAATATAGAGTCACATTCCTGTGTGTTTGAGTTCCAAATGATTTCGTCGACTGGATCAGACGGAAAGGCATGGGCGTTCAGCCCACAAAGGCACCGTTAGGTTCTTTCCTTAATTGGGGAGTCCCAGCGGAACTAGTTCAGATGTGAACACCCACTGTTTACTCTCTGAGGCACGGAATGGCCTATTCGAGATACGCTGGTGTGGTATATTCCCCGCACGGTCATGGGTCCCAGGAAGGCACGGCGTGGCATTGTGTAGAGTGATGTTAGTTTGTCTTGGTGTTCCAAATGATTCTGTTGAATCGTTCGCACTGAAAGGCACAACTATGAAGCCAGGATAGGCACCCTGATGCGTTAACCCAATGTCACATTCGTGTGTTGATTGCAGAAACCCCACAGTTCGACGGGCGTCATGTGACCGCCGGCTGGACGCTGCTCCAGAAACCCAAGGGTCCGACGGGCGTTTCCTTTGGTGACGCCGCTCTGCAGGAGGTGGAGGTATTATTTAATAGAGTGAACGCCACGTGTCGATGTTTCGGAATCCAAAAGGACCGATGGCCGCCTCATCCATCGGGGAAGTGAATGTCGCGTGTTAGCGTTCCGGCTCCCCGCTCGAGGTCAAGGAGCAGTTATTTAAGCCGAGCGACGTCCGCCACCACTAGACATCATCCTGCTTCTCCCTCTTTCGTCGGTAATCCTAGGAAATCATCCATCTTCCTCTTTTCGTTTGTGACATTCCCCGCCATGGTTCGGCACAAGATAACTACTTACGCGATAGTTACTCCCGAGCGCCGCTTTCAGTTGCAGGAGGACATCCGTTCGAGGCACGCCGCTCGGGTCGCAGCGGGCATGTCTCCGGACTCACTGGGGCCGGTGGAGATTGGGGAGGTGGGGGAAGTGGAGGGGTGTGCTTTGGAGCTCATGCAAGGAGTTGATCCAGTGGGGGGAGATGTCATGGAGGAAGAGGAGGGGGGTGATCCAGTTGGGGGAGATCTGATGGAGGAAGAGGAGGTAGGTGACGAGGTTGAGGAGGACGACGAGGCAAGCGTGGACGAGAATGAGGAGGACGACGAGGAAGGCGTGGACGAGGAGGATGAGGAGGACGACGAGGAAGGCATGGACAACGAGGATGACGAGGACGACAAGGAAGGCGTAGACGAGGAAGACGAGGTGGAGTTCTATCTCGGTGAGTCGGCCTTGATGGCGGAGCAGACCGCTATCCTGGAGTCCATCCAAGATGAGGCGTATGTGGAGTCCAACTGGCACTTCCTCCAGGAAGAACAGGCGAAGACCGATGCTCTCTTCGAGCTGGATGCCGAGCAGGAGGTGGAGGCCAACGACATCGATGTTAGAATGGAGATAGTGGACCTCTCCGACGACGGGGAGTAGTGTAGTTTTGTTGGTAGATGTTTGCTTTTCCATGGTTTTTATGCTTTCCATGCCAAGCAATCGTCAATGTCAAAATGGAGACAGTTTTGTTTCCATGTCAACCAATCGTGTTTTATTCTTAAGTAGTAGTACTGCCCCATCCAAAAAGAAATGTGTCAACTTTGCAATAACTTCGTACCAGGCAGAACAATTCACATTGTACTGGTTAGTGCAATGTTGAGCCAATTAATTTGTGACGAAAGGTGTATGTTTTATTAGAAATTGTAGTTTCCAATACAATATTTTTGTCGGAAGGCGCATGTTTTATTACACTATATTGTTTTATTATAGATTGCAGTTTCAAGTAGTACAAAATAAACGTCTCAACTGGGGCACATATTTTATTCTAGAGATTTCAGTGTGGTTAGATTTGAATATGGTTTCAACATGGTTAGATTCTATAGAGGCATTCAACAACATGCCCAAAAAAGCCACAGATGTGCTTCTGAGAACACGGACAAGGGTACGGTTTTACTCGACCTAGAGGCGCGCACGTAACGAACTGGAGGCACAGACGTGATTCTAACGGAGGTACGGACGCAAAAGTATTGTGATGCAAGGATGTGAAGGTGTGCCTCTGCTTTAAAGCTGCCTCTGCTTTACAGAAGCTGTCATTCACATGTTTTCATTGCGGGGGGCATGGACTATGAGTTGCATGTGTTTTTGAAGGCATTAGACCTCGTTAATGAACTTATTAGAGAGAAGGTCAATCTTTTGGTTGGCGTCTAGAATGTTGCGTAAAACTGCTTGAAGCCAAGTTACGCACGGTCTCCTTGGTATGAGAGGCACATAGGCACATAAGTGCCTATGTGGTACACTGGAAATAAACTTGTGCAAAAGACATGTAAACTGCAAGCAAAGTACAAGGTTAACTACGACACAAGCAAACCTAAATTTGTAACAAGAAAACGACAGTCTTGAGAGAAAGCAAATCTAATGAGAAATCGAGAATGGCGTGAGAAATGTTCTAGATACTTCTTTTGGCCGGGACCACCTGCTTTAGTAGTCGTAGTCGCCACAGGACCTAGCGCGCTTCCTAGTCTACTTCTTGTCGAGTTTTGCCCGACGAAGCCCTTCCTGGATGATGGTGAGGTGGCTCCATATCTCGTACGCAGCGTATGCGTCCTTTGCCGCGTACCCGATGTGCCTCATGGACAGGGGCATGCGTGCCCAGTGCTTCTTCTCTGTGTTGGTGAGCTCTACATCATGGACAAGGATGCCCGAGGCGTCCCCACGGGAGTCCAGAGGCTCGGTAGCTGTAGGCACCCTCCATTCTTTCTGGATGTCGACGAAGTGGGCGATCTCCAATCCGACGCGGCCGAGCATATCTATGTCGCCATCGATGGAGAAGCCAACAAACGTGTACCTGGGGTCGGCAAGGAAGTTGTCGAACCTGGTGCAGTTCTTGCCGGCGGCGCTCAGTTGAAAGAGCAGCACCGGATGATCCATGCCGACGGAGAGGTGGACGAGGGCTGGTTTCTGATCTTGGCTAACGTCGTTGGTGTACTCCACATCAACTCCGACGATCTTGTGGCGCTCCAATTCGAGGTGTCGCTCGTACTGCTCGATGATGGTGGCCGCCTTGTGCAACTCGTTGGTGTGGATCACTTGCAACTTGGTGTTGGCGTGGGCCTGCACCTCGAATTCTTTGGTGAATCCCATGGCCTGGAGCAGTTCGTCCTCCTGCAACCTGGTATTTCATGGGGAACAGTGAGTGGGAGCGCAATGGCGATTTCTGTTGTTTGTGGGAGACAAGTCCGCAGCGGAAGTGTAAATTTAAGGGCGGGGAAGCGGCAAACGAGTGCACGATCTCATTGTCGATGTGGTTGTGCACATTGTGGGTTCTGTATCATGGTTTCGTCTCCCTTACGGTGCGGTTGTGCACATCCTGGGTTTTTTATCGTGGTTTTTCTACATAAAAAATTAAAATAAAATCAGTAGTTATATTTTTAACAACCATCGTATCTCCAGCAAGTCGTGGCGATGATAGCTCTCTTGCGTGATTTTCTGTCAAATGTTAACTTTTACAATTTATCTAGTGAGGCATGCAGGGGCAGTATGTAGAGGCACAAGTCTCTGACCAAGAGAAGCATGCTTGAAGTGGTTGGTTTAACTCTCTGACACACAGGCGTGGTACATTCATAAGGAGTGGCAAATGTTTTCTTCATACATTCGCTAGGAGGAGCAGTGATGTGTTTCTTCAGAGGCACTGTTGTGTGTCCGTGTTGCAACAGGCGCTACCAGATGGACAGAAATAACGAGAAGCAACGAGAGACGTGGACATGCAGCTGCAAGAAGCACTCATACAACGAGAGGCACAACAAGCGGCACATATACGATGCTACGTGAGGCACGGAGATGAAGCTACGTGATTGTACGGACGTTAATTCATGCTACGGTGCAACGTGAGGCGCGGGCACGAACAGATAGCCATGCACTCAACTACATACGCAAAAAACCACATATGTAGGAAGAATCGTTTTTCAAATATATGTTCTGTGGCAGAGGCACGGCTATTACTTGTGTGACGAAGGAATGTATGTCGAATGTACGTGACGTGAGGATTGACAATAGGCGTCCGTTACTGTTTTCCGGAATGTTTTTCAGTTAAATTTGAGAGGCATGAATGTGTTGACGGAACAGGCACAGTTATGTCTGAAATAGTTGAAGGTCATCCCTAAGTTGTCCTATACGCTTCACAGTTACAAGCACGGTCGTCGTACTTGTCGAGGCGTGTAGGATGCAAATCTTCATAGACCCGATATGTCGGAAGTTGGCCGTAAGGCACGGACATGATTCTAAGGGAGGTACAGCTGCGAAGGATCGTGGTGCAAGCACGTGAAGGTGTGCCTCTGTTTTCAAGAAGCTTTCATTGGCACGTTTTCATTGCGGGGGGCCATGGATTATGAGTTCGATGTGTCTTCAAAGTCATTCGGCCTCATTAACGGATCTGAAGAAAATTTACGCACGGTCCCCATAGGAGTGGAGTCACAGAAGTGCCTCCGTGGGTGTTTTAAGTGGTTGGTGTTATTGACGGACAACCGTGCCTCTGTAGTGTTCTTCTTTGAGGGTCACGGACGTAAGTAATGTTTTGCAAGGAGAATAAACACCTAACTACCTCAGTATTCAAAATGTTTTCCAAAAGTGTTGCATTCGAACTATTTTTAATATTGCGTGTGCAATGGTTTGTTAGAACATTGTGCATTGCTTTTAGTAGCATTTTGTAGTTGTTGTCCCTGCATTTCGACGCTGCATCCACAAAGTTACTAGTGCATGTGCGTTACGCTAATCGTGTAGCATCTATACTGTGTTTATATTTTCTAGTTCACGCCAATATATTCTAATAATAGAAAACTCCAACATTGCATTGGAAATAAACTTTTTCAGAACATATGTAATCTGGAAGCAAATTACAAGGCTAACTGCGACAAAAGAAAATCTAAATTTAGAACAAGCAAACGGTAGTCTTGAGGGAAAGCAAATGTAACCAGAAATCTAGAATGGCATGAGCAATCTTGTAGATACTTTTCTTGGCCGGGACCACCTGCTTCAGTAGTCGTAGTCGCCCCAGGACCTTGCGCGCTTCCTGGAATGCTCCTTCTCGAGTTTTGCCCGGCGGAGCCCTTCCTGGATAGTGGTGATGCGGCTCCATATCTCGTACACAGTGTAAGCATCTTTTGCCGCGTACTCGATGTGCCTCATGGTCAGGGGCATGCGCGCCCAGCGCTGGTGCTCTGCGTTGGTGATCTTCATCTTCATTTCCTTGTGGTAGTCGTGGACAAGGATGCCTGAGACATCGCCAAGCGAGTCCAGGGGCTTGGTAGCTGTAGGCACCCTCCATTCCTTCTGGATGTCGACGAAGTGGGCAATCTCCAGTCCGACGTGGCCGAGCATCTCTATGTCGCCGTCAATGGAGAAGCCAGCAAACGTGTACTTGGGGTCGGCGAGGAAGTTGTCGAACCTGGTGCAGTTCTTGTCGGCGGCGCTCAATTGAAAGAGCAGCACCGGATGATCTTTGCCGACGGAGAGTTGGACGAGGGCTGGTTTCTGGTCTTGGCCAACGTCGTTGGTGTACTCCACATCCACTCTGACGATCTTGTGGCGCTCGAATTCGAGGTGTCGCTCGTACTGCTCGATGATGTTGGCCGCCTTGTGCAACTCGTTGGTGTGGATCACTTGCAAATTGGTGTTGCTATGGGCCTGCACCTCGAATTCCTTGGTGAATCCCATGGCCTGGAGCAGTTCGTCCTCTTGCAACCTGATATTTCGTGGGGAACAGTGAGTGGGAGCGCAATGGCGATTTCTGTTGTTTGTGGAAGACAAGTCTGCAGCGGAAGTCTAAATTTAAGGGCGGGGAAGCGGCAAAGGAGTGCACGATCTCACTATCGATGCGGTTGTGCACACCGTGGGTTGTGGATCATGGTTTTGTCTCCCTGACGGTGCGGTTGTGCACATCTTGGGTTTTTGATCGTGGTTTTTCTTTATAAAAAATTAAAATAAAATCAGCAGTTATGATTTTAACAACCGTTGAATCTCCAGCAAGGCAGGGAGATGATCGTTGTCTTGCGTAGTTTGCTGTCTAATGTTAACTTTGACAGTTCATCCCGTGCGCAAGTCTCTGACCAAGAGAAGCATGCTTGAAGTGGCTGGTTTAACTCTCAGACACACGGGCGTGGTACATTCACTGGTCGTGGCAATTGTTTTCATTGATACATTCAGTTTGCCGTCAAATGTTAACTTTTTGCACTCTTGTTTTATAAGTGTTGTGCTTTATCAGAGGCACTGTTGCGTGTCTGTGTTGCAACTGACGCTACAAGATGGGCAGAAAGAATGAGAAGCAAGGAGGGGCGTGGACATGCAGCTGCAAGAAGCACCTATACAACAAGATGTGCAGATAGAGGCACACATACGATGCTACGTGAGGCACGGAGATGAAGTTACGTGATTACACGGATGCCAATTCGTTGCAATGGTGCTACGTGAGGCACGGGCACGAACAAATAGCCGTGCACTCAACTACATGCGCAAAAAGCCACAGATGTGTTTCTGGGAAGCACCGGTCTCCATGGTTTTACAGCAAGGTGGGATTCGACATTTATCCAGGGCATTCCGGGTTTTACAGCAATTGTTTTATACTTATATGTTATTCTGTGACAAAGGAATGAACGTCGAATGTACGTGACGTGAGGATTGACAATAGGCGTCCGTTACTATTTTCCGGAATGTTTTTCAATTAACTGTTAGAGGCATGAATGTGCTGGCGGAACAGGCACGGTCATGTCTGAAATAGTTGCAAGTACGAGATGGGCACGAGAAGAAACGAGGGGCGTGGGCATGCAGCTGGGAAACACACTTATACAGCGAGAAGCACAGCTAGAGGCACAGGTACGACGCTACGTCAGGCACGGACATGAAGCTATGTGATTGCATGGACGTCAATTTGTGCCCGTGTTCTGTCAAGTGTTTTAACTGAAAATTTGTAAAGGCATGGATGCTTAAGGTGACTGAGCCATAGGGGAAGGCACTAGGTTTTTAGGAGGTGTATGCTTGAGCTGATCGCAACAAACTACTTGGCATGACGATATTATGCGGAGCACCATAGTGAAAATTATGTATACTGCTAACGTGGGGAGCTAGCAATGTCACTAAACTATTCTGAAACACACTTCACCACAGCCATACATTCTCCATTATTAGTCAGCGAATCCTTTTATTAATAGTGAGTGACTCCTTTTATCACTCTCCATTATTACTGTAAGTGTTTCACCTTCTTTGACAGGAAATTTTCACCACCGTCCTCTTCAACATAATTATATGCTCAGTTACCATGACATAAGTAAATAACAAAACTGGTGTGTACAACCTGTTCAAAAAACAGACATAAATTACTGAACTAGGAAGTATATCCACAGGCAGCGCTCTATCAGGAAAGGTCGTTGATTATCATCCGCAGCAATTTCATGTTTCCCAGTGTTGGCCACCGCTTTTCAATTGTGACAAGGACAATTGAACCAACACTTAGTTGAGCTTCCCGAGAAAAATTTGAAAAACATGTCGCCTCCATTCTGCCGTCGGTTCGTATGGAGTATGTTGTGCTCGTGTCTATTGCATCATACATCTCTGTTAGGATGATTCCACCGTTTTGAGGTAGATATCCCAGGTTCATCTTTAGAAGCCTCACAATAGCAGACGGGATTCTCTGCAGATTGTACCGATATTACTAGATAAAATAAATGTACAAGGACATAAAACATCGAAGATAGCAAACAAAACCATGGCAGTGGATCAAAACAAATATTCAATGACTAACCAGGCGACCATTTATGACATTGGTGACGTTTAGACGCTGCACAAAGGGTACGGTGGGGAAGTCGTCAGACTCCAACACATAGTATATCATCTGTCCAAATTGTCTGTATGAGAGGTTTACGCCTCAACCAAACAATGTTTTCTCAATGTACTCCCTTTCCGAGTCATTTAGAAAATCAAGAGCTGCATGGAAAAAAATAACTCATTTTCAAACAAATTTGTTTAAACAGATGGACTCGGTATTTAAGTTTAAAAGGAATGGTTAAATTCAATGCATGTGATCAAGTTGGGATGATAATCAACAGAATTGCATAAAACGTTTTCGAATAACTTTGACTGTAAGTATGACATTCATTTAGTGGACAGGGGTAGGAGCACCAAAGTATGATGATAAACGTAGTTGATAAAACAGGATGGAAGTTGGTGCACTTACCTAGTGATGGTTTGGGAAGGGGCATGTGACCTCCTCGAGAATCACTGAGTCTCAGATCTATCTCAATGTACAGACTCCCAGTATCTAGGTTTATGATGACTAGATCTCGGTAATGAAGATCATAGTCACTAATTAACTTTTCCCAGCCAGGTCCATGAATTTTTGACCGGTTGTGTTCATCAGTGATGCAGACCTCATATGATAGATCATCGTTGGTGATCAGTACTGGATTCCTTTGTTTTCCTTCTTCTTGAAATTCTTGCTCTTTCCACTGATAGATTGAAGAAGTGACTTGCTACCTGCAATAGCATGGCACATACTGCGCAAGGGAAAAAATCTTCAAACCGGAAAGAAGGAATCCTTGAATACCGACATGTATAACCAAGACAGATAGCGCTTATCTTATATGTACCAATTGTTTTCAACAGGTTGCTATTTGGATAAAACAAGGTACATAAAAAATTGAAAACATGTCATTAAATTCTTAAATGTAGGCACTCCATTCCAACAATATGGTAGAAACTTCTATTTCCTCAATCAGAAAGATACACTAGTAAGATGCACTGTTATCGCGTTGTGAACAATATGGTAGTAACTGATGGGCAGCACGGGGTGGCAAACATCTCTCCTTACCAGGCATGTCTTGAAGCATCGAGGAAGTTGCACTGTTATCGCGCTGTAAAGAACACCCGACTCCAAACCAGGGCAGCCGAAGTTGGTACATATATCACAGCACATGGTTTCCCCTAGAATACGTTGCAACACAACGGTTATATGAAATTCTCAATACAAGGAAAAATTTATTATCTTGAAAAACTATTCGTCTAAACCGGCATTTTTACATAAATAGTCTTTCACAAGCAATTTCCTAAAAAGACACGTGCACAGCTTTTGATTAGAAGGTGAACAGTAGATATGGCATATGTAATAACAGAGGAAATATGAAATTAATTAAATTAGTATTTTATTTTCCAAAAATGGTTGCTTAATTCATCACAATTCAGTATTGACTATTTTTAGAGCAATTCACAATCTTGGTTGTCAATGTCAATCAGTGAAAGGATTTCTGCTTCTTGTTTTTAAAAGTAGCTTCAGCAAATGTATATTTCAAGACAAGAGAGGCAAAGAGGAGAAACAATAGTCTATCAACAGGCGGCTCAAAGGAGTGTTTGTAACATTAAAATTATATGTAAATTCGTCAGAGCCGCACCCAGTAACATCGTCATCCGCAACCATACGCCACCGTCGCCGACACCCAACCACCGGAACATGTGTGCTAGATTGTATTTGAAACGGATGATCCATCAACGTTAACCTTGCCTCCAGCATACAGGACCCCAAAACGCTATCATCAAGCACAGACGCTGACTCCCAGTCAACAGCACCCCAAACGCCGATCTCCAGCACACTGTGGCCGGTTAAGCAATAGAGCTCAACGTCTGGCCACTCCCTTGGACTTCCGGCCACCGCTGTTGTTTGCAAAACCTAACGGGCTTCAATTTAAACTAGCAACCTCCCTCGGAGAAGTTCATCGCTCACCTCGGACTTGGACGCCGCAGGTCGCTGCAACTCATAGCGTTCTCAAGCACAAACGCCGACTCCCAACCAACCTATCCCTAAAAGGCACGGGTCGTGTACAGGTTCGGCCTCGTACTACGCAGATTTGGGTTAGATCACAACGATTTTCCATGCAATTCCTAGCATAACAACGTAGATGCATCGCATTCAAACACGGGGAGACAAAACCAACAGAGAGGAAAATGGATCGTAGCAAAAAATTCACATAGAAATTAAGAGAAAATGGACTAACCCTAGACCTAGAGGGAGAATCGAGGGAGAAGGGACGATGAACTTTACAGCGGGTGAGCGGGAGGGGGCAGTCTGGGTTGGCAGAAAACAGAACAGACACTTATAATACGCGCCTACTCACTGACATGGGGCTACTGTACAGCGGCAAAGACAAGACTATTGGCTTATTATATGAGCATAGAGGCACGCACGGACAGCACGAACACGCACGGACTTACATGCAAATAAGGCACGCCCATGACACACAACCATGCTTCTGTTTTCCGAAGTACTTTTCTCTAACACGGTCTCTCATAGGGACAGGGACGTGAAGCCACGGTGCGCATCGTCATGTAATGATAAGAATGAGACACACCGAGAGGCCTCTGTATTCTAAATGTTCTCAGTGACGTGTTCATTGACACACGCACGGTCTTTAAACAGTTCGCGCACGGTTATTCTCCTAGTTGTTTTTGTCTTCTCCTGGTTGTTTTTGCAAGACACGGCCACTCCGAGGGACTGGGGAGTGAAGCCACAGTGCGCACAGTTCTCCGAGGAGAAGATGAACTGAATTGTCTGTGTTCTCGCAACATTTTACGCTTCTTGTTCACTGAGAGAGGCACGGGTGTATGTTCAAATGACGCAAGACCATGCTAGTGTTTTCCAAATTGTTAATTTCTGGCACGGCCTCTCGGAGGGACACGGTGTCTGCAATTCAAAACGGCACGTAATCTATTGCTTTGATGAATTCTTCGGATGCATGAGTTTTGTTCAATATGATAATGACAATGGGAACCCGGCATCTAAAAAGTGATTGCAGGTTCATTGCTCACCTTAAGTCATTATCACAGCATTCCAAATGTTTTTATTGACGCGTTCGCATGGAAGTATGGTTTTCACAACCTCTCGATGCCGGTTCGTTTCCTGTGGGGTGCACGGACGTCTTTCGGAGAGGCGCAGTTGCAACAGTTGCAGGTTTGCAGTCGACGCATGTTGCTTTTAAAAGACAGAATTTCATGGCAAATAACTGAGATAAACAAGAGGATACTAGTTTGATTTTTGAGCATCTGTGCGAGCTGATTTCTTTTATCATTAGGTCCAGAAAGATATGATCGATATTGAAAACAGAAAGCATAAACGTTTATATCCCTAATTTTAAAAATATGAGTTTACAACCTCAAAAAAAGGCACAGGCGTCGACGTTCGAGGCTATCTCTGTTTCAGTGTCAAGGGTCACAAGCAAGCACGGGCATACAACCCTCAAAGGCATGGCGTGCTATTATATATAGTCACACTCAAAGGTTTTCTAATTGTATTCCGAATAAGTCGGTGGGCTCGGTCATAAGCAGAGGCACGGGCGTCCAGTCCATGGAGGCATGGTTTTTTCTTACCCAGAGTCACATTAGTGCCGCCACTATTCAGGTGTGAACGCCACGTGCCGCTGCTACGGAGACCCAAGGGTCCGATGGACGTCTCCTCCGCTGCGCCGTTCTGGCTCGTCGCCCGAGGCCAGGCTCCGGCTATTTAAGGCAAACCGAGGGGGTCTCGAAACCCTAGCCACACCCTCTTTCTTGGACTGTCTAGATCCACACCACAAATAGTGGCGCTCGTAGGCCGCGCGATACCAGCAATGGGGACGAAGATGGAGGTTCACTCCGGTGGCCCGAGCACCAAGAAGGTGAGGCTCGCACCATCGGCGACGCCTTCTTCTGATGGTTTGGTGGTAGTGGCTGGAAGCGGCGAGGGTGCGCCTACTGGATACGAGAATCAAGAAGAGCAGTCTTGTCCAGACCGCATCAGCGACCTCCCGGTTGGTGTCCTCGGTGAGATCATCTCCCGTCTGTCCACTAAGGATGGCGTTCGTACTCAAATCCTCGCACGTCGTTGGCTCCCTCTGTGGCGCGCCGCTCCTCCGAATCTGGACTGCCGTGAGATCCCTGTCCCACGTCTTTTTAACCCTCTAGATCAAGTACATTTCAAGTTGGCCACCGCGTTCTCCGCCACACCAGAGGAACTCATCCGCGTAACATACACTGGAACGTTTTTTAGAGGAGAACATGTCGGTGAAGATAATTCGTATGATGATTCGTACCTTCCAGAGACAATCCTCTCCAGCCGTCAGAGCGTAGTTCACCGCCTCTACATTCCGGCGTCCTACCTCCACTGCAGGCACTCCACAGTCGACGCCTGGCTTCGATCCCCAAGACTGGACAATCTCCAGGTGCTCGAGTTTTACTACCTATTCCCACCATGCTTGAGAGAACAGCACATAGGGCCATTCTCATGCCCTTCGGTCATGCCATCACCACCAGCATTTAATCCTAAAATTTCCTCCTCTCTCCAAATCATCACCTTTGCTCTTTGCAAGTTACAGACAATTATGTACGGGAGCTTAAACTACCACTGCTCAGGAGACTCTCACTAGTAGATCTTGATGTATCAGAAGTCTCATTACAAAGCATCATCAGCTCTACTTCTCCTACACTTGAGTCTCTGCTGCTTGTTTGGCATGTTAGGAACCATTGCATCAGAATAAACTCACCTACCCTTATGAGCATCGGCATTTCTGGTATATTTGGGAAAATTGTTATACAAGATGCCTCGTCACTTCAACGGTTGATTTGTGATGGTGATTGCAAGAAGTTGCAGATAGTTATCACTTCTGCACCTAAACTGCAGGTCATGGGCAAATTATCTAATATTTTCTGTGAATCCGGCATCACAAATGACCGTATAATTATTCAGGTACTGACTTTCAACAATACTTTCACCTCCATTCATTGGTACAAACAAGTTCCATGCAATTCAACCTTTACTCTACTAATATTATATTTTATTCCACTTTAAGTGTTTGCCGAAGGTCAGCACATCCACAGCGGATCATTCTGTCAAGACGTTGTCTATCAGCATGGATTATGACCTGCACGCAGTCTTTTCCTTGGTGCAACACTTCCAAAGCTTCGAGAACTTGTATATCGAGGTGCTGCTTCTCACACAAATTGTAAACACATACCATGCATGGTGTAGAACTCCAATCAACAACAAGAAGAACAACAAAAAAACGTTTGTTTATTCAGGAAAGCTCTATATAGTAATGGACAAGTATCAGGACAAAACTAAATAAAAGATTTTATCACAACAAAGGTTATACAATTATTCCTTCACTTGCTCTCCCAGCAGAACCACTCTTTATGGTGCTTAACGATTTCAAATCTTCATGTTTATTAAGGAAATACCCTCTAATGATGAAAGTCTTGCGTACGACTGTTCTTGCAAGCACCATCATGACGTTCGTTTGAAGTCACTGACGCTGGAGAGCTATGTTCAATGCGAGACAAGCATTCGATTTGCGACATTCTTTATTCTCAACGCAGCACAGTTGTAGACTATGAGGATAAAGTTTCTTCATCAGGAAGACTTCACGGAAGAATTCTACAAACAGCAACAAGACGTGCTTCAGTGGGACAAAAAGGCTTCTAAACATGCTTGCCTTACGTTGTGGCCAAGTTGCAAACACGGGAACTTGGATCTAAGGCACGCATGCATTGAGCACCTGGATTTAAAGGATCCATTCACTTGTAAGTGCTGAAAACAGTCTTGGAGTGACATGTTGCCACCACTTTCCGGTTTGGAATTTACGTAGGTGTGGTGAAACAATGCCCGTACCTTTTTGCTCAATATGTAACCTTCCGAACAGTGAACACGGCATTTCGGTCTATGGCTAAATGTTCTTTCGCTCATGCCATACATTTCATTAGTTGAACGGGCTTCAAGTCTCTTGCAGCCACGGCTATGTACGTTTGTGTCTGTCTGTGTTTCAGTGATAAGGGTCACGGGCACGGGCGTCAAATCTGCAAAGGCATCGTGTGGTAGTACATAGAGTCATTTTCGCTTGTGTCTGTTTCCCGAATGATTCCATCGACTCTCCGCAGACATGGCTATGTACGTTTGTGACTTTCTGTGTTTCACTGATAAGGGTCATGGGCACGGGCGTCAAG
The DNA here is from genome assembly GCF_002162155.2 of Triticum dicoccoides. Lineage (NCBI taxonomy): Eukaryota > Viridiplantae > Streptophyta > Magnoliopsida > Poales > Poaceae > Triticum > Triticum dicoccoides. Next base: position 648,384,586 of record NC_041383.1, on the reverse strand, counting down.
TCCACAAAGGCATTGTGTGGTATTATATAGAGTCATGTTCGCTTGTGCTTGTGTTTGTGTTCCGAATGATTCAGTGAACCACGGTCTGTCAGCAAACACACAGACGATCATGCCTGTCACATGGGCACGACCATACCAAGCGCACGGCTTGCCACGTACCACACAACAGTCATGAAGTGATACGACGCGCATTGTTCTACATGCCGCACAGGATTCTTACACAGCAAACGCCGTGAACCTACTGCCAGGTACTATATCCATTTGTGAAACAGAAACGCAAACACGTTAGCCTGAGTTTCAGTGTTTCAGTTATTAGGATCACAACCATGGGCGTCAAATCCACAAAGGCATCGTGTGGTATTATATAGAGTCATTTTCGCCTGTGTCTGTTTCCCGGATGATTCCGTCGACTCGTTTAGACGTAGAGGCACGGACGACAAGCCCATGGGGGCATACTTCAGTATTAGGAAGAGTCACGGTCGAGGGTTTACTGCAGAAACATAACTAAATTGGATTCAGATGTGAACCCTCACTGTTTACTTTGTGAGGCAATGAATGACCGATCCAAGAGACACTGTCCTTAAAAGCAAACCACGGTTCTGTACCAAAGAGCCACTGTCAACCGAATGGAAGTCAAGCAACGAGGGCCACAGTTTTAGTAGTAGAAAAAGCACTTTATCAGCTGGCGTTGACTCTTTGCTACACGCACAGTAGGGTGGGCGTGGAAGGGATGTTATTCAAGCACACAACGAACATCACGGCAAGATCAAAAGCATGGTTATGAGTCTGCGGTGTCACGGCCAGAATACTTGAGACGCATTTGGGTGTGGCCTATTAAGTAGAAACTCGGTTGTGCAGTCACTAGAGGCACTACGTAAAGCCCCGGGAAATAGGTTTGGTTGACCTCTGGGGCGCCTATCTATGCTTTGAGCTCTTTTCATCTCTGTTGTGTCGCAGCAGAGACACATGGCTGTATTCTTACATCATCCAGCTTCATAAAGAAACGGCTGCAAAAATTTACCCGCAAACCTATCACCCTTATAATATTTTCTCAGCTAAGTAATAAAAGTACCTAAATAAACAAAATCTCTTCTGCTTAAATTTGCTTTGTTTCTACAACTTCACCAAATAAACTTACAAGTCATTTTTTATAACCACCGAACAAGGAGCAGAAATAGTGCAGTGGCTCAAATGCAGCTCCATGAGTGTAAGGCTCAACTGTAGCTCCTCAGTGTGTATGGCAAGTACATACGAGAACGTGACCCAGGCACGGATGTGCATCCATTCTGTGCATCACAGGTACATACGAGAGGCACTCTCGTACATACAACACAGGTACGGTTACACGTACAGCGAGCATTTCTCCACTGAAAAATTAAAACTACTTTATATATTTTAACCTTTGTGCCACAGAATTCCATAGTCCTTCAGCCCGTACAAAGCCGCAAAACCACAAACTTCCATCATGGCTGCATGCAACACAAAAACAGACAAGCCTACAAACGGGGCAAAGACTACAACGGTTCTCTGATAAAGTTTACATAGAACCCAAGCTCCTCTTTTCAGACAAGCCTACACAGGATGCAAAGAGAAAGCAACAACAAATAATTCCATACACCTGGACAAGTAACACAAGGCCTGATTTCAGCATCCACACCTGATCGGAACCATCAAATCCAGGTATTCAATACTCCTCGTTCTTAAATGCGGACGCGCATGGGTGCAACTTCTAAGACGTGCACGTTTAGAAGCCCTTCTATGCCACTCCAGAGCCTTTTGTTGCTTTTCATAAAATACTCCCGTGAACTCTGCGGGAGGGGAGGAAAACTTAATGGTCATGGTCTCCAGATCCTTTGCACTATGAACAAAGAACATCGCAAAATCAGCGTAACTCCCGCAGCGAACATAATCTTCCAGTGATACTGTCTTCAGACAAATGTCGTGATGTTTGAGAAACTGCCGGTACTTACGACGCCATTTTTTTTTCATCATGAGAAATCGAAATTCCCTAAAATATAAATGATAGGTTGAAAATACTTAGCGTCTATAAAAAGAGTTACAAACCATGAAAAAACCAAATGAAACAATTAGTTCTACCACCTCTGTAACAATAAGTTAGACATAGACTTGTCTATGTATGGATGTATCCAACAATAAATCATGTGTAGATACGGGTGCATCAATTTCAGTCAAAATTAAGAAAAGCATTTTGAAAAAGAACGAGTACTACAGTATGCACATTTCTGAAGATCATCACCTCAACAAACAAGTTCTCCATTTTTGGAAAACACTGCAGCAATTCAACGATAATGTCCACCTTATAATCCATGTAGATAAGCAAGGTCTTGACACACTGACGCATTCTTGTTACACTGACTGCCTTCAAACCCTTGATGAAAAGTAACAGAAGGTGGATCACAAAACAAAGTAGAATAAAGGTTGGATGAAATAAAACTTGTTTCCTCACAAACAAAGTGAAGCTGGAAGTATCGTGAAAACTCAATACCTCGATACACATGGGATGACATGGATACGGTTCAAATGTAGAGACACCGGTTAACTGCAAGTCCTGACTCTGCATAAAGAATAGAACATAGACCATCAAATTAATAGAACAAACGTCGGAACAAGTGCAACTCTGTTCCAGTATGAAGGAAAGGCAGTACCTCAAGACGCGTCGTGGGGGGCACGAACACGAATTCACCCAACATCTCCAGTTTAGGTGCAGAGACAACAGTTATCGAGCAGTCGTCGACCAGACAATCAACCATCAACCGTCGGACCGAAGGGGCATCCTCAATAATGAGTTCTCCAAATGGACAACGAATGCCATTGCTTACAAGGTTAGACGAGTTTATCGTGACACGACGACCTCCTCTATTGCAAACAAACAGGAGAGACTCAAGTCCAGGGCAACTAGAGTGGATTATACTTTGCAGCGAGGCGTCTGATATATCAACTTCCACAAGCGAGAGTCTTTTCACCAGTGGTAGCTTAAGCGTCCCAACATAATTTTCCGGTATTTGGCAAAGAGAAAGGGCAAGAGTGTGGAGAGAGGAAGAAAACCGAAACACGGACTCCGGTGCCAAGGGCATAGATGAAGTGCATAGATCCAGTAATGTTGCCTCTTGCCTCAGAAACCTTGGGCAGAGGTAGTAAAACTCAAGAACTTGGATATTGTTCAGCTCCGAGGATCAGAGCTAGGCATCAATGGTGGAAGGTCTGCACTGCAGGTAGCACGCCGGGATACAGAGGCGGCTTACAGAGCCAGCATGGCCGGACAGAATGGATTCCGGAAGACTTACAGCATCAGAGACAGTATTTCGACCAGAATAGCATTTGCGAATGCACTCCTTGGCCGAGGCGGACACATGAGATATGGTCTCGATTTGAACTTTTTCTCCATCGTTAAAAAGACGACAGACAGAGATCTCGCGGCCATCGAGATTAAGAGGTGCGATGGACCACAAAGGACGCCAGCGATGTGCGAGGATTTGAGTACGGACGCCATCCTTGATGGGAAGACGAGAGATGATCTCACCTAGGACGTCGGCGGCGAGATCGGTGATGCGGTCCGCACAACATCCCTCTTCTTCCTCCTCGGACCGAGAGGGAGCACAGTCGCCGCTTCCATCCCCTCCGACGACTAGAACACCACCAGAAGGCGGCGTCGCCGGAGGCACCACTCTCGACCTCTTGATCCTACAAGCAGCGCTTTCCATCTCCACCTCAGTTGCAAGGGTGGCGCCGCCCATGACCAGTGCTCACTGAGGTGGATCTGGAGAAATGGATTACAGCCTGTCAATCCATGAAACGGCTTAAATACCCGCGACGGGGAGCGGAGGGGTCCAGATTAATTACCTCTATTTTTCTTTTGATGGGAGGGTCGGGGTTAATTACTACTCGTAACGAGTATAAGGTAGGTGGCTGCTTGAAACATTAAATAGAGCCACGGCTTACAAGGTACGAGATGCACAGTTGAAGACGCAGACCAGGCACGGGCGTGCCCGACCGTGTTTTAATTATTTAAGGCACACATTCAATAGAAGAATTTGTTTGACGCCGCAAGCACGGTCCCACAGTCAACTTCCCTCTGCGAGTAGCAAAATTTTCCACGGGCACGTTGACAAATCAAGACACTACAAGATTCAAGGTCGTGCCTCTGTTTTGCAGATGATTCTGCTAAAACGCTCACGGACAAAACTGTTGAAGTGTGGCAGAGGCATGTCTTGTCACGAACCAGACACATGGTCCTCCCTTCAGCATTGTAACGCACTGTCCAACATGCCACACAGGCATGTAGAACAGTTCGGGTCTACATTCGTGTCTCTTTGTGTTCCAAATGATTCCTTTGACTCTATCACCAGACGAGACACGGTATGTCGGACCAGAGAGGCATGATTGCATTTTACGCGGGGTCACAATTGTCACAGGCACGGGCATGAAGCGCTCAAAGGCATGGTCGGTGGTATTACATCGAGTCACGCTAACCCTTGTCTCACACACAGCCACGGGCATTTACTCTGTGAGGCATGGAATGCCCTATATGAGAGACGTTGTTTTTAAAAGCTTATTTCCTTTTATTTAAAAGCACGGACGTTTAGTCCATAGAATGTTATTCGGGTGTGGACGTACAGTCCATAGTATGTTATTCCTTTGACTCTATCACCAGAGGAGGCAA
>NC_041383.1:648374006-648379645 GCF_002162155.2 Triticum dicoccoides | reverse complement strand
AACCTTTGTCTCACGCACAGCCACGGGCGTTTACTCTGTGAGGCACGGATTGCCCTATATGAGAGACGTTGTTTTTTAAAAGCTTATTTCCTTTTATTTAAAAGCACAGACGCACAGTCCATAGAATGTTATTCGGGTATGGACGTACAGTCCATAGTATGTTATTCCTTTGACTCTATCACTAGAGGAGGCACGCTATGTCGGACCAGAGAGGCATGATTGCGTTTTACGCGGGGTCACAATTGTCACAGGCACGGGCATGAAGCGCTCAAAGGCATGGTCGGTGGTATGACATAGAGTCACGCTAACCTTTGTCTTACGCACAGCCACGGGCGTTTACTCTGTGAGGCATGGAATGCCCTATATATATGAGAGACATTGTTTTTTAAAAGCTTGTTTCCTTTTATTTAATACCAAGTAAGTGAAGTCACGGCAGAAACACTGTTCTACATGCCATACAGGCACGACTGTGATTCCACAGTCATACCTGTTTGGTCAATCACAAAGTAAGTGTCGTGCAGTGATAACAGACGCACAATCTTACAGGCAAAAGAGGCACGAACACCTTTGTATTGTAAAATATCTCAGCTAACAAGTTATTTGGATAGGCACGGACGTCACATCACATGTGACCGCGTGTTCCAGGTTATTTTATTCGCTTGCTCTATTCACAAAAGGAAATCCAAACTTACAGACGGTGCACAAAATCATTAAAACTTGTTAGTTTTTTGAGCTGCTGAATTGCTTCCCGACTCAAGACCACAAAAACAAGTTCCTGACAACATCACAGATAGTGCATAAAGTACAAGCTGGAAATCCAAACTGGAAAGCTCACAACAACACCTATCTTTGACAGCCGGATAACCGTTTTCAACATTCACAAGTCAATGGATCCGGCAAATCCATGATTGGGCACTGGTTTGTCCAGATGTGTACTTTTAAATCCAAGTTCATATGCCTACAATACCCTGACAATATAAGACGAGCACGTCTAGAAGCCTTGTTGCCCCATTGAAGCGCCTCTTCTTGATGTTTATAAAATCCTTCAGTGATGTTGTCTGGGGGGGAGAGAAACTTAAGCCTCATAGTCTCTAACTCCTTTGCATTCAAAATAAAGAACGTTGCAAATTCAATGTTTTTGTTGCAGTGTACATATTTTTCCAACGTTACTGTCTTCAGACGAATGTCATGCTGTTTGAGAAACGCCCGGTGCTTGTGCCGCCACTTGTTTGTTACACCTTCCTCATGACAAACTCCTCCCTGGAAATGCATAAAGAGTGAGAATACTTGAGGAATACAAGGGGAAAGAGAGGCCTCCAATATAGTACACTATGCATTGTTTGTGCTTTCAATGCGTCTGGAAATCATTTTACCTCGATAAACAAGTTCTCTAGGCTAGAAAAGCATCTCATCAAGGCAACAACGTTGTTCAGATTTAATGACATGTGGATAAGCAGGGTCTTCATAGATTGAACCGCCATTGATAGGCTGACTACAGACAAAGCCTGCACCAAGCACATATCATAAAACTAGATGGATAAAAGTTTACATGGCATGAAACTCGGGCAGTGGAACGAATGCAACTAAAGAGTATATAGTGCAAAAGGTGAGTACCTCGATAACTGTAGAGCCAAAAACAATCTTGGATTCAGGGGATCCTTCATAAAAATTGCCCAGACACTCGAGTTTAGGTGCAGAGAAGATAGTTATCTGCAACTGCCGGCTCTGAATATCGTGAATCAGTCGTTTAAGGGAGGGCGCATCCTCAACAACGAGTTCACCATTCTCACAAAGGATACAGATGAGTTGAACTTTGGCTGAGTTTATTCTGATGCAGTGGTCCAGGTAATTGCAAACAAGCAGGAGCCACTCGAGGGCAGGGCAACCATGGTTGATTATGCTTTGCAGTGAGACGTCTGATATATCAACCTCCAAAAACGAAAGCCTCTTAAGCAGTGGAAGTTTGAACGATTCTGCATACTCATCAGGTATCTGGCAAAGAGCAAATGTGATGGTGTGCAGCGAGGAAAATAGCAACGTGGAAGTCGGTGGCGAGGCCGCGGACGAACAGAATTCATGCGGTAGTGTGATGGTTTTTCCCACAAAACGTGGGAACATGTAGTAGAACTCGAGAACCTGCAGATTCTTTAGTCTTGGGGATCGAAGCCAGGCATCGACTGTAGAGGGTCTGTGGTGGAGGTAGCACACGGGAATGTAGAGTTGATGGACTGCGCCCCCATGGGCGGAGAGGATGGTTTCCGGAAGGCACGAACCACCAACGTCAGGCTGAAAATTGCACCGAGTTCCAAAATATCTAATGCGAATGACATCCTTGCTAGGGAGCATCGAGACTATGTCGATATGAACTGTTTCTAGAGGCTTAAAAAGACGACAGACAGGGACCTCACTGCAGTCAAGATTCAGAGGAGTGGCGCGCCATAGAGGGCGCCACCGGCGTGTGAGGATTTGAGTGCGGGTGCCCTCCTTAGTGGACAGACGGCAGATGATCTCACCGAGGACACAGTCCGGGAGGTCGCTGATGCGGTCCGGGCAAGACTCCTGCTTCTCGGAACCATTGAGCGGGCCCGCGCCGCTTCTGGCCACCACCGCCATGCAGCCAGAGGACGAAGTCGCCGGTGGCCCGAACCTCGCCTTCTTGTTGCTCGGGGCACCTCGCCGGATCTCCATCCCCGTATCCATTGTGGGATTCGCGCCGCCTGCGAGCACCGCTATATGTGGCATGGATCTGAAAAACTACTAGGTCTTCACTACGCGCAGATCCACCGTGTGAGGAAAGGAGGGGAGGGGACGTTGACCAATTGGACGACAACTTTAAATTATATCTTTCCTTCACCGTTGCGGTGGAAAACAAAAGAACGGTCATTTTCCTTCACTATTGCGGAAGAAAACATACACAGGCACAGGTGGACAGCCCAACAAAGCATGGTGTGGTATTATATAGAGTCATGTTCGCTTGGGTTTGTGTTCCGAATGATTCCGTCGACTCGTTCAGATGGAGAGGCACGAATGTTTGGGCTCATAGGCACGAGCATGCAACGCTCAAGGGCATGGTCCGTGGTATTACATAGAATCATGCTCGCCTGTGACTCGATCAGATGGAGATGCACGGGCGTTTAGCCCACAGAACTGAACCTTTGTGTTACGCACAGCCACGGGCGCTTACTCTGTGAGGCACGGAATGCCCTACGTCAGAGACGCAGACTCCTTATATTTAAAAGCACGGACGTGAATTCCATAAGGACACGGCTCCGTATTGAGTCGTGTAATGGTTCTTTATTGATTCCACTTATATTATTTGATAAAGGCGTGGACATTCATGCATGTCTGTGTTTCAGGGTCGCAAGCACGGGCATAAAGCGCTTAAAGGCATGGAGAGCTATTATATACAGTCCCGCAGAAAGATTTTCTGTTTGTATTCCGAATGGCTCGGTGGACTCGGTCAGAAGAAGAGGCACGCACGTGAAGACAACGGAGGCATGGGCACGTATGTGCGTTTATTACGGAAACCTAACAGAATCGGGTTTATATGTCAACACTTTCTGCTTACTCTGTGAGACACGTAACAGCCCATTCGAGAGACGGAAAGGGGCACACGTTTATTGGCGCATTTCCACATGACTGGCGACTATGACGTAAAGCAACATAAACATAAAAAGACAGAAAGGTAAATTGATTTTCTGTTAGCAAGCTCCTTCGTGGCTCCTCAAGGACAACAAAGACAAACAAAGCATACAAACAGTGCAAACAGAACAACAGTTGTTCGACAAGGTTTACACAAAACGCGAACTCCAAACTTCAAGACAATAAGACACTCCTAAGAACATGAGCAACCATCTCAAGACCTATTCTTCAGCATGAACATCTGAATGGATCCGTCAAATCGAGATATTCAACACTCCTATTTTGTAAATACTAACGCACATGGAAGCAACTTGGTAATAATCGAAGACGACCATGTTTAGAAGCCTTATTGTGTAGCTTCAGAACCCTTTGTTGCTCCTCGTAAAATACTTCTGTGAACTCCGCGTGAGGGTACACAAATTTAATGTCAATGCTATCTGGATACTTTGCACATAGAACAAAGAACGCCGCAAATTCTCGTTACCCCAGAAAGAATAATAATCTTCCAGCGTTACTGTCTTCAGAAAAATATCGTGATGTTTGAGAAACTGCCGGTGCCTATGATGCCATACGTTTTTTTCAGAACGAAGTGTTGACCGTCCCTAAAAAATACGTGAAAGGTTGAAAATACTTAACGTCCATAGAAAAAGATATGTATGTATGTATGTATGTATCCACTTAAGTCAAATTTAACATAAACAGTTTTAAATGGAAGGAGAACTACAGTATGCACACTTCTCAAGATCATCACCTCGACAGACAAGTTCTCCAGTTTTGGAAAGCACTTCAGCAATTCAACGACAATGTCCACCTTATAATCCATGTAGATGAACAAGGTCTTGACAGATTGCCGCATTGTTGTAAGACTGACTGCCCCAAAATGCTTCATAAAAATAAACAGAAGATACGTCACAAAACTAGTAGATTAAAGGTTGGACGAAATAAAACCAGTTTCCTCTCAAACAAGATGAAGTTGGAAGTATTGTCAAAACTCAATACCGCAAGACATGTGAGACGACATGGATACGGATCAGGTGTAGAGACACCAGTTACCTGTCACGACCGGTTTTCCAATAAAAATATTTATTGAAAAGCCAATCTTTTAAGTCCAGTATGAGAGAAATCCTCCACACTGGCAGACAAATTCTTGATACAATAAGCCAGTAGCATAAAATATATTACAGGGTCGAACTACGGTTGCTCAACCAAATTATTACAAGCACGCCAATAATTATACATAATGGCGGACACGACACAGGGGTGTGGAGGCATACTACTGACTCGAGGATAGGACGGTGGTGGAAAAACACAGCGGGGAGAGAAATACAAGACTCTACGTCTGTCATCTCATCGAGCGTCGAGGAGAGGCTCGATGAATTTATTTGGTAGCGGAAGCGGATATAATACAGTGACCAAATCCAGGGTCGCACAAGACTGACTGGGACTCCTCTAGGTGTCGGACTCGCTATCAAACTCTTCATCCATGAGATCGCCTTCGTCAGCATCTGGCCAAATCAACAAGCCAGTGAGTACTTTGAAAGTACTCGCAAGACAGTTCGGACGTAAGATATAACAAATACATGCATGGATGCGACATGATTAATTCATCAATGCACATAAAAATAAAATTAGCATAACGGGGTAAGAAAAAAGGGAAACGGCGGTAGTCCGCCTGAAATCCCAACATAACACAAATGAAGACCGATCGGGTGTCTGAAGCGACGCCTCGAAAGGTGAACAAATAAAAATAAGGAAAAAAGATGCCACAGTCGGGCGTCTTAGCGACACCACATAAAGGGCTTTAAAAGAAATACCACAGTCGGACGTCTGAGCGACATCACAAAAAGGGCTTTAAAAGAAATGCCACAGTCGAACGTCTGAGCAACATCACAGAAAGGGCTTTAGAAGAAATGCCACAGTCGGACGTCTGAGCGACATCGCATAAAGGGCTTTAAAAGAAATGCCACAGTCGGACGTCTGAGCGACATCGCGGAAAG
>NC_041383.1:648364973-648373809 GCF_002162155.2 Triticum dicoccoides | reverse complement strand
TAAAAGAAATGCCACAGTCGGACGTCTGAGCAACATCACATAAAGGGCTTTAAAAGAAATGCCACAGTCGGACGTCTGAGCGACATCGCAGAAAGGGCTTTAAAAGAAATGCCACAGTCGGACGTCTGAGCGACATCACATAAAGGGCTTTAAAAGGATTGCCACAGTCGGACGTCTGAGCGACATCGCGGAAAGGGCTTTTATTCGCAAGTAAATAATACTCATAATAAACATTCAATTCATGAAAACAAACGGGTTAGTCCATCCACAGGAGTAATCATTTAACCGGTCTTAGCACTCATGCGATTCACCGGAGTCTGTCATCAAAACTGACATTTGATCAGGATAAGATAATACGAATATGGGCATGGAATAGATGATTTGGGGAAGTATATGACTCTGTAGAGTTTGTACAAAATTTTTCCCACAGCCAACGGATTTCCGTAGTCACGAAGGACTAGTTCCGTTTACGGTATTTCGGAAGAAAACACAGCTAACCGGTACACACCCATCCTACCTCTCGATGCTAGGAATCACCCTAGTCATCGTCCAAGAAAAACTTTTGAGACGGGGAGATCACAATCTCGAATAGCATGGGATCAAATTTATATACGCGCCCTCTAAGGGGTGCCCCCCTCTCGGTCCCAACCGGAAACACCCATGCCCCCTGACCGGATGACTGGCTTTAATCCAGGGCCATGGAACCATCATCACGGCCTCTCCTCTTTGGTGTGTACCATGAAAGCGGTTTGCAACTTACTAAACCATATTCCTTGCGGAAAACATGTGGTAGTACAAGGAAGGAAATGATAGGTACTGGACCGATATGGTTTGACACTGAAGTCACATAGTCTGGCGTAAGACTGGCATGCTACAACACTGCCGTCGTACCCATCCTCATGCCAACACATGGCCATTCATATTCACATTCATCCACGTATGGATCATTGAACTTACTCACCTTATTATCACATAAAAATAACGTTCATCGATATGCTCACCAACATGCCATGAAACTAACTAAATGCAAAACATGCCAAGACACTCATCATATCAAAAGTTCAAACATGCTTGCCTGGTTCAGAGTAGTCGGAGCCTAGCTCGGTGAAGTTCGCGGCTCCGTCACCTCCTTCGGTATCTACGGTTTAAAGAAAATATATGCGCTAACGTAAATACCAAGGAGTGCACAGAAGGTAAACCAAATATTTCTCAAATAAATCTGATAAAAAACTAGACAAAATTTTAAAGAGAACAGAAAAAGAATCAATCAAAAATACTTTTCTGATTAAAAGTTATAAGGGTTTTTGTCCAGGGACTAATCTGTAATGAAACAGAAGAATTCCAGGGGCTAGTTTAAAAAAACAGAAAACGCTTCGGTAGCGACTACGCCAGCCCGAAGAGAAAACGCATTCTGCCCGAAGGCGCTTCCAGAAAACGATTCGAAAGAGAGAGCAGAGAGGCTGACGGTGGGGTCCCACCCGTCAGGTTCAAATGTTCAAACGGGGCGGCAGAGTTCGCCGGTGCCCGAGAGCCGCGGTGGTCGCCGGCGGCGATCCACGGCGAGGCAGAGAGATCGGAGAGTACCTCCGTGCTCAGGGTACCCTTCCGCGTCAGTTGATGGTGGTGGAGTCGGTCGGCGAGCACCACGTCGACGGCGAGCTCTGCTCCGGCGGACGGCGGCTCGGGTGGTCGAGGGGCTCGTCGGAGAGGGCTGCAAAGGTTAAATTGAAGAGGGGTTATGCTCCTGGCAGCTAGAGAGGGTAACGAACGGGGTTTGAGCGCCGGAGATGGCCTCACCAGAACGAATCGGGCTGGAGGCCGAGGCGGGGCGAGGCGGCCGGAGCTGGGGGAGGAGACCTCCTCGAGGTCCCCCTAGTGGCCTGGCGGGGTGTTGGTGAGTAGTGGGGGTGCTGCGTGCACGAGAGTGAGCTCGGGACCCCTTTATATAGGCGGTCCGAGGCGGTTGCCGTGAACGAGGATCACCGGCGAGCGATTACGGTGGCGCAGTGCTCGGTCGGGGTGGTTAGGGGGTCGAGCGTCATCACGGAGGTTCAATGGGTCCGTTTTGGTGTTAAACTGGCCGGGGTTTGGGTGTTAAGGGCGAGCTCGACGGAACGGTGATGGCGCGGGCCCGTCGGCGGCGGAGAGCATGTTCCGTGCTTGCCGGCCACGGTGGCTGTGCTACGGGCGTGCGCTGGCGTGCATGAGGCCACGCGGAGAGCCAGGGAGCGATGGGCGGCGCGGAACGGCGTTCTGCCGTGGTGTGCCTCCTGTCGGCCGCCACGGGAGGTCCCGACGCCGCAGAAGACGCCGGCGAGGGCGAGCCAGCACGCTATCGACGCCAGGGAGGCTCCACGCACGCGTGTGCAGCTTCGGACAAGAGGAAGAGGCGGCGAGGAACGTGCCACGGGCACTGTGGCCGCGTGACTGAAACTGATGGTCTAAAGATGACACTGAAACTGAATTTTCTGAACTTTGAACAGTAACAGTGCCCACCAGGTGTTCGACCGAATGAAATTGGCCTCTGGTGATTTTTCCTTGAGCTGATTTTTGGTGGAGTGGCTTCTCCTTGCTCAAGTAGGCTGCATGATTTTTGGTGGAATTTTTGGAGCAGTGTGGATATGAATTTCACCAAATTTGGCAAATCTGGTCCAAACTTGCAGAGACTGCATTTTGAAAAATTTGAAAAGGGGAGGAGTGGATCAAGATGGTTCTGGGTTGTGGGTTCAAAGGACAATCCAGGAGAATTGGTTTGAGGTCAAAACTCAAATGAAAAAGTGTACTTGCTTTGAAAATCCCTCAGGCTCCAAATAATTTTCAGAATTGAATTGAGGAAAAAAATAATTAGAATAAAAATCCAAAACCAGTTTGGATTAGTTGGGACAGAGAATTTAGGTTGATCACTAGGGGGAGGGGAGGTTTTGGAGGGGTTTTATCTCATGGGCAAAAAAAAATACAAAGCCAAGGGTGGCTTCAAAGATAAGAAAAACCCAAATTTTCATAGAGCTTCACTAAAAAAACAAATTAAAAACTCCCAAAAAAATTTTAGATTTTTAGAGGGAACTAACAGAGAAGAAGTTTGCAAAAGATCAACCACCAAAGTTTGAAAGAAATAAAATCTTTGCCAAGGCAAAAGGAGGTTTTTAAGAGGAAGGTTTTTCTGAAAAATAAAATTTTTAAAAAGGTCTCTCCTCAAAACCACAAACTTTTGATAAAAAACCAAATAAAAACTTTGGAGTGTCACAACACCTACCCCCTTAGGAAAAATCTCGTCCCCGAAATTTCAGCTGATCCTTAAATAAGTGTGGATGCTCTGTCCGAAGAAAATCCTCGCTTTCCCAAGTTGCTTCACTGTCGGTGTGATTGCTCCACTGGACTTTGAAAAACTTGATGGTTTTCTGTCGGGTCCTCCTTTCAGACTCCTCTAATATTCTTATGGGACGTTCTCAATAAGTGAGGTCTGGCTGTATGTCAATGTTCTCATGGGATACTTGTTTCTCTGGGTTGCTTACGCACTTCCTTAATGGAGAGACGTGGAACACGTCGTGAATGTCGGACAAGTCTTCGGGTAAGTCTAGTTGGTAGGCTACAGTGCCTCTTCGTGCCACTATGCAAAATGGTCCAATGAATCTTGGTGCTAATTTTCCCTTAATCTTAAACCGTTGCAATCCTCTCATCGGGGATACTCTCAAGTATACGAATTCACCGGGTTCGAAGCTGACCGTACTATGTTTCTGATCATAATAACTTTTCTGTCGACTTTGAGCGGTCTTAAGTCGGTCCCTGATTAGCTTGACTTTTTCCTCAGCTTCTCTGAGCATATCTGGTCCGAAGATGCGGCTGTCTCCGGTCTCTGACCAATTTAACGGGGTACGACATCTCCTTCCGTATAGGGCTTCGAAAGGAGCCATTTGCAGGCTGGCCTGGTAACTGTTGTTGTATGCGAACTCGGCATATGGCAGGCTGTCCTCCCAACTGGTTCCATAGGTGAGGACACATGCTCTCAGCATGTCTTCTAAAACCTGGTTTACGCGTTCTGTTTGTCCATCAGTCTGTGGATGGTATGCGGTACTGAAGGCTAGTTGGGTTCCCAGAGCCTGTTGTAATTGCTCCCAAAATCTTGAGACGAACTGAGTGCCTCTGTCGGAAATTATAGTCTTCGGGACACCGTGCAGACAGACTATGCGGGAAAGATAAATCCTGGCAAGCCTCTGAGTGGTGTAGGTTGTCTTCACTGGAATAAAGTGTGCTACTTTGGGCAACCTGTCAGTGATGACCCATATGGCATCATTCCCGTGTCGTGATCGAGGTAATCCGACAATAAAATCCATCCCTATTTCATCCCATTTCCACTCAGGTATTTTGTTAGGTTGCTCTTCATACCGTGCCACCAAAATCTTTCCTGAATATCCTTATACATTTTGGTTCCTCCAGGGTGGATCGAATATGGAGTGGTGTGTGCTTCAGTTAAAACTTGCTGTTTAAGTTCTTCTATGTTTGGCACGCATAGCCTTTCTCCGTACCATAATATTCCTTCATTGTCTATGACGAATTCCGAGGCCTTGCCCATACTCAACTTCCTTTTAATTCCTTCAATGCTGGAGTGACCGGACTGAGCCTCTTTAATTTTCTCCACAAGGTGTGGTTGTATTTCCAAGTTTGATATGGTGCCTTCTGCTACCATTATCAAGTTGAGCTTGACAAATTCTAGATGGAATTCGGGCCTCAAGCTGTGCAGATAGTTCCCGTCGGAGCTGGGGTTCCGACTCAGGGCATCGGCCACTACGTTTGCTTTCCCTGGATGGTAATGGATACCAACATCGTAATCCTTTACCAATTCTAACCAGCGGCGTTGCCGTAAATTTAGTTCTGGCTGCGTAAAAATGTATTTGAGGCTTTTGTGATCCGTATATATCTCACATCGATTCCCAAGTAGAAAATGCCTCCATTCCTTGTGTGCATGAATAACTGCTGCCATTTCTAAATCATGAGTGGGATAATTTTACTCGTGTTTGCGAAGTTGCCTTGAAGCGTAGGCGACAACCTTGCCTTCTTGCATCAACACGCATCCGAGACCCTTTCTGGATGCGTCACAAAATACTTCAAAATTCTTGTGTATATCGGGTACAATTAATACTGGTGCTGTTGTTAATTTCCGCTTTAGCTATTGGAAACTTTTCTCGCAGGCTTCTGTCCATTCAAACTTCTTATCTTTCTTGAGTAACTGTGTCATAGGCTTGGATATGGTGGAAAATCCTTCAATAAATCTGCGGTAATACCCTGCCATTCCTAAGAAACTTCGTATGTCTGTTACGCTGGCTGGTGACTTCCAGTCAAGTACGGCCTTGACTTTCTCTGGGTCCACTGCTATACCGTCTTGAGTCAGCACGTGGCCTAGAAAACCTACTTGTCTTAGCCAAAATTCGCACTTGCTGAACATGGCATACAATTGGTGTTTCCTTAGCTCTCCTAGTACAATCCTGAGATGTTCTGCGTGCTCTTCTGGTGTTTTGGAGTATACCAGAATATCGTCGATGAATACTACGACGAATTTGTCCATAAACTTCATAAATACTTTGTTCATGAGGTGAACAAAATATGTCGGGGCGTTAGTTAATCCAAATGGCATCACTGTGAACTCGTACAGTCCATATCTGGAGGTGAAGGCTGTTTTGGGGATATCTTCTGTTCGTACCTTCAATTGATGGTATCCTAACCTTAAGTCAATTTTTGAGAATACCTTGGCCTGAGCAAGTTGATCAAACAAATCGTTTATCCTTGGCATCGGGTATTTGTTTTTGACTGTGACCATGTTAAGTGCTCGATAGTCGATACACAATCTCAGCGTTCCATCCTTCTTCTTGGCAAATAAAATTGGTGATCCCCAAGGTGAGGAGCTGGCCCGAATGTATCCTTTATCCAGTAATTCCTTTATTTGCTTCTTCAATTCGATCAACTCGGATGGTGCCATTCTGTATGGTTTCTTGTAGATGGGGTTGGTTCCTGGTGCTAGCTCAATGCGGAATTCTATTTCTCGATCTGGTGGCATGCCTGGCAGCTCTTTAGGGAATACATCTGGAAATTCACACACTACTGGAACCTTGTTTAGCTCAGAAACGTCCACCTTATTTAATCTCGGTTGCCGGGGTCTTTTTCCTTCCTTGGCTTATACTCTTATTGTCTTCCCTTGGTGGTGTGTGAGAATCACGGTCCTGTTGAAACAGTCGATAAAACCTTTATTGGTGGTTAGCCAATCCATCCCTAGGATGACATCCAGTCCTTTATTTTCCAATACAATAAGATTTGCGTAAAACTCCAATCCTTCAAACTCAATGACCACATTGTGACAGTAATTCTGAGAAACTTGCTGAATCCCGGGGGACTTGATTATTATGGATTTTTCCAAAGGAAGCATCAAAAAATTATTTTGCAAAGCAAAACTTTTCGAGATGAAAGAGTGAGAAGCTCCAGAATCAAACAAAACCATTGCAGGTATTGTGTTGACAGGAAACGTACCGAGTACGATATCCGGAGCATTTTGTGCCTCCTCTTTGGTTACGTGGTTCAGATGACCCTTCCTGTGGTTATTGTTGGGATTGAAATTGTTTCGCTTGGGCGCGGAATTGTTGCCGGTGTTTGGCTTTGGGGTTGAATTCCTTGGCTTGGGGCACTGTTTGGCATAGTGCCCTTCTTCTCCACAAGCGTAACAAGTAACGCTGGGGCGATAGGTGAATTCCTTGTCCCTTGCATGAAAATTCTTGATTGGGCGTGAGACATTGGATGAGAATTTTGGGTGTCCCACCCTTTTTAAAATCTATCTTGCTTCGGTGATTGCGAGTGTGATTAGTCTGGTCCCTTTTTCGCTTGCGGATATCTTCCAGACTGCGTCTCTCATTTTCCAGAGTAATGGCCTTGTCCACCAGCGTTTTAAAATCAGGAAAAGTGTGCACGACCAGTTGGCATTTAAGTGCGGGTGCCAGACCGTCAAGGAATTTCTCCATCTTCTTGATTTCAGTCATACGCTCCTCATTGGCGTAGCGGGATAATAGGGTAAATTGACTGTTGTAATCTGACACTGTCATGTTCCTTTGTTTGAGGTCATCAAATTCTCTCTTCTTGATTTTCATAATACTCTTAGGAATATGTGCACCACGGAAACCTTCCTTGAAATCATCCCAGGTTATGTCATTTTCGTTGTGATGCATGTGCAGAAAATTCTCCCACCACGATGCGGCTGCTCCTGTGAGATAGTGCGGAGCATATAATACCTTCTCGGGGTCTGAACATTTTGCAATAATTAATTTTCTCTCCATATCTCGAAGCCAGTCCTCGGCATCAAGAGGCTTGTCAGTATGAGAAAATGTTTGAGGACGTGTCTTCTATAGCTCAGATAACTTGGAGTGCTGTTGATACTGTCCATGGTGATTTCCCATGTTGATGACTTGGTTCATTATTTCACGATGTTGTTGCTGACTCTGTTCATAAAGGCGGCACATTTGTGAAAGTGCCGATTCATTGCCCGGTTGGCTAGACTGTCCCTGAGTGAACTCGTTGCTGGGTTGTGCATCATAATTTTCCTCTGATGGAATTGGCATGGAACGAGTCCAAGGACGAGACATTTTTCACTCTGAGGATATATTTTGTAAAACCCATAAGAAAAGCGGAAAAAGTCGCAAAAACAAATCCATAAAATGCATAAAGCTGGCAAATAGAATTAAATAACTCAGCTTACTTAAGAAAAACAAATCGACTTGCGCACGGAGAAGGACTGCTTATTACATATCTTACACGCGGGCGGTAATTATACAATACATCACTCAGGATAGGCGTACATAATCCTGACATGTTATTAAGGCTAGTGCACTTCTCCAGATCCTACATGATGCGCAAACAGGCTACTTCTCACAGCCTATGCACGTATCTTACAAAGTGGTACAATACACGGCAGCTAAGCGTACTTAGGCAGAGATATTGACGATCTCCCTTGCCCTGCCGAGGGCGAGGCGTAGCAAGGTTGGGGACTCGACTTCCTCCTCGCTAATGGGCTCCATACGTGTAGTGTTGCGCAGAGTGGGCGGAGCGGTTGCCAGGGGCGGAGCAACACGTACAGGAGTGGGCGCGAAGGGTGGTGCAGTGCGCACTGGAGTGGGCGCAATAACTTGGTTGAATTCTTTGGTAGAAGGCAGACGACGAGCAGGCGTAAAAGATGCTGATGACGAGACAAAAGTCAGTGCCGGTGCGATTGGTAGGAGCTCCCTCCTGTTGGCAGCACAGCCATGAACTGAGTCCATGCGGGTAGCTACGAAGTCGTCCACCAGGTTGTCGAAGGCTGCCTCCAGGGCCCGGAGATACTCAATTAGCATCTCAAAAGCCTCGTCTCGTTCTCCTCTGGGGCAGGAGTATGCGTAGTGACAGGTGTAAGGCACATGGCATGGAAGATAACGGTAACGACGAGTCTTCATCACGGGGAGGACATCCCTGAGACGAGCTATCGCCTCGCGGGCTGCCATCTGCATAGCATGCCTCTCCGTAGGCATGGCTCTTCCCACGAACCGGAAGCGGCGTAACTCACCACGCCCTCCCTTGAACTGCACCGCGGCCTGGTGCATGGTCAGACTGTCGTTGACTCGGTGCTGGCAGAGTGTGAAGACTGGGCGCACGGATGGCCCCATCGCGACCTGAACGATGAAAGAAAGAAGCTTGACGAACCCATCGGGCACGTTGGCGAAGGTCTGAGACTCGCAGCTATTGTCGGCCATCTACAAAAGTAGGCAAAAATTCTGCATGGTCAGATCATAAATTTATGCTGACTGACAGAAAATGACTACCATTGCAA
>NC_041383.1:648328166-648363083 GCF_002162155.2 Triticum dicoccoides | reverse complement strand
ACATCGCAGAAAGGGCTTTAAAAGAAATGCCACAGTCGGACGTCTGAGCGACATCACATAAAGGGCTTTAAAAGAAATGCCACAGTCGGACGTCTGAGCGACATCGCAGAAAGGGCTCTAAAAGAAATGCCACAGTCGGACGTCTGAGCGACATCACATAAAGGGCTTTAAAAGGATTGCCACAGTCGGACGTCTGAGCGACATCGCGGAAAGGGCTTTTATTCGCAAGTAAATAATACTCATAATAAACATTCAATTCATGAAAACAAACGGGTTAGTCCATCCACAGGAGTAATCATTTAACCGGACTTAGCACTCATGCGATTCACCGGAGTCTGTCATCAAAACTGACATTTGATCAGGATAAGATAATACGAATATGGGCATGGAATAGATGATTTGGGGAAGTATATGACTCTGCAGAGTTTGTACAAAATTTTTCCCACAGCCAACGGATTTCCGTAGTCACGAAGGACTAGTTCCGTTTACGGTATTTCGGAAGAAAACACAGCTAACCGGTACACACCCATCCTACCTCTCGATGCTAGGAATCACCCTAGTCATCGTCCAAGAAAAACTTTTGAGACGGGGAGATCACAATCTCGAATAGCATGGGATCAAATTTATATATGCGCGCTCTAAGGGGTGCCCCCCTCTCGGTCCCAACCGGAAACACCCATGCCCCCTGACCGGATGACTGGCTTTAATCCAGGGCCATGGAACCATCATCACGGCCTCTCCTCTTTGGTGTGTACCATGAAAGCGGTTTGCAACTTACTAAACCATATTCCTTGCGGAAAACATGTGGTAGTACAAGGAAGGAAATGATAGGTACTGGACCGATATGGTTTGACACTGAAGTCACATAGTCTGGCGTAAGACTGGCATGCTACAACACTGCCGTCGTACCCATCCTCATGCCAACACATGGCCATTCATATTCACATTCATCCACGTATGGATCATTGAACTTACTCACCTTATTATCACATAAAAATAACGTTCATCGGTATGCTCACCAACATGCCATGAAACTAACTAAATGCAAAACATGCCAATACACTCATCATATCAAAAGTTCAAACATGCTTGCCTGGTTCAGAGTAGTCGGAGCCTAGCTCGGTGAAGTTCGCGGCTCCGTCACCTCCTTCGGTATCTACGGTTTAAAGAAAATATATGCGCTAACGTAAATACCAAGGAGTGCACAGAAGGTAAACCAAATATTTCTCAAATAAATCTGATAAAAAACTAGACAAAATTTTAAAGAGAACAGAAAAAGAATCAATCAAAAATACTTTTCTGATTAAAAGTTATAAGGGTTTTTGTCCAGGGACTAATCTGTAATGAAACAGAAGAATTCTAGGGGCTAGTTTAAAAAAAACAGAAAACGCTTCGGTAGCGACTACGCCAGCCCGAAGAGAAAACGCATTCTGCCCGAAGGCGCTTCCAGAAAACGATTCGAAAGAGAGAGCAGTGAGGCTGACGGTGGGGTCCCACCCGTCAGGTTCAAATGTTCAAACGGGGCGGCAGAGTTCGCCGGTGCCCGAGAGCCGCGGTGGTCGCCGGCGGCGATCCACGGCGAGGCAGAGAGATCGGAGAGTACCTCCGTGCTCAGGGTACCCTTCCGCGTCAGTTGATGGTGGTGGAGTCGGTCGGCGAGCACCACGTCGACGGCGAGCTCTGCTCCGGCGGACGGCGGCTCGGGTGGTCGAGGGGCTCGTCGGAGAGGGCTGCAAAGGTTAAATTGAAGAGGGGTTATGCTCCTGGCAGCTAGAGAGGGTAACGAACGGGGTTTGAGCGCCGGAGATGGCCTCACCAGAACGAATCGGGCTGGAGGCCGAGGCGGGGCGAGGCGGCCGGAGCTGGGGGAGGAGACCTCCTCGAGGTCCCCCTAGTGGCCTGGCGGGGTGTTGGTGAGTAGTGGGGGTGCTGCGTGCACGAGAGTGAGCTCGGGACCCCTTTATATAGGCGGTCCGAGGCGGTTGCCGTGAACGAGGATCACCGGCGAGCGATTACGGTGGCGCAGTGCTCGGTCGGGGTGGTTAGGGGGTCGAGCGTCATCACGGAGGTTCAATGGGTCCGTTTTGGTGTTAAACTGGCCGGGGTTTGGGTGTTAAGGGCGAGCTCGACGGAACGGTGATGGCGCGGGCCCGTCGGCGGTGGAGAGCGCGTTCTGTGCTTGCCGGCCACGGTGGCTGTGCTACGGGCGTGCGCTGGCGTGCATGAGGCCACACGGAGAGCCAGGGAGCGATGGGCGGCGCGGAACGGCGTTCTGCCGTGGTGTGCCTCCTGTCGGCCGCCACGGGAGGTCCCGACGCCCCAAAAGACGCCGGCGAGGGCGAGCCAGCATGCTATCGACGCCAGGAAGGCTCCACGCACGCGTGTGCAGCTTCGGACAAGAGGAAGAGGCGGCGAGGAATGTGCCAAGGGCACTGTGGCCGCGTGACTGAAACTGACGGACTGAAGATGACACTGAAACTGAATTTTCTGAACTTTGAACAGTAACAGTGCCCACCAGGTGTTCGACCGAATGAAATTGGCCTCTGGTGATTTTTCCTTGAGCTGATTTTTGGTGGAGTGGCTTCTCCTTGCTCAAGTAGGCTGCATGATTTTTGGTGGAATTTTTGGAGCAGTGTGGATATGAATTTCACCAAATTTGGCAAATCTGGTCCAAACTTGCAGAGACTGCATTTTGAAAAATTTGAAAAGGGGAGGAGTGGATCAAGATGGTTCTGGGTTGTGGGTTCAAAGGACAATCCAGGAGAATTGGTTTGAGGTCAAAACTCA
This sequence comes from Triticum dicoccoides, assembly GCF_002162155.2. Lineage (NCBI taxonomy): Eukaryota > Viridiplantae > Streptophyta > Magnoliopsida > Poales > Poaceae > Triticum > Triticum dicoccoides. Next base: position 648,360,296 of record NC_041383.1, on the reverse strand, counting down.
AATGAAAAAGTGTACTTGCTTTGAAAATCCCTCAGGCTCCAAATAATTTTCAGAATTGAATTGAGGAAAAAAATAATTAGAATAAATATCCAAAACCAGTTTGGATTAGTTGGGACAGAGAATTTAGGTTGATCACTAGGGGGAGGGGAGGTTTTGGAGGGGTTTTATCTCATGGGCAAAAAAAAATACAAAGCCAAGGGTGGCTTCAAAGATAAGAAAAACCCAAATTTTCATAGAGCTTCACTAAAAAAAACAAATTAAAAACTCCCAAAAAAAATTTAGATTTTTAGAGGGAACTAACAGAGAAGAAGTTTGCAAAAGATCAACCACCAAAGTTTGAAAGAAATAAAATCTTTGCCAAGGCAAAAGGAGGTTTTTAAGAGGAAGGTTTTTCTGAAAAAGAAAATTTTTAAAAAGGTCTCTCCTCAAAACCACAAAGTTTTGATAAAAAACCAAATAAAAACTTTGGAGTGTCACATTACCTCCAAATCCTCACCCTGCATGAAGCAAAGAACATATTTCAACAAATTAATGGAACTAACATCGGAAAAAGTCATCACCCTGTTCCAGAATCAGGTAAAGTCAGTACCCCAACAAGTGCAGGCGCAGACAGGAATGCGGATTCACCCAGCGTCCCCAGTTTAGGTGCAGAGACAACAGTAATCGAACAGTGGTCGTGCTCTTTATCGCGGATCAACCATTGAAGCGAAGGCGCATCCTCACTAATGTGTTTTCCGTAGTGACAACAAATGCCAATGCTTACAAGGTTATACGTGTTTATTGTGATGCGACGAACTCCCCCACTAAAAATAAGCAGCAGAGACTCAAGTGCAGGGCAACTAGAGTGGACTATGCTTTGAAGCGAGACCTCTGATATAAGAACTTCCACAAGCGATAGTCTTTTAACCAGCGGTAACTTAAGCGTCCCTGCATAATTGTCTGGTATATGGCAAAGGGCAAAGCCGAGTGTGTGCAAAGAGGAGGAAAACCTGAACACAGACTCCGACGCTGAGGGCACGATGAATTCACCCAGTGGTGTGACCTCTTGCGCCGCAAATCCTAGGAACAGATAGTAGAACTCAAGAATTTGGAGATTGTTGAGCTTTGACGATCGGAGCCAGGCCGCAACGGTGGCAGGTCTGCACCGTAGGTAGCACGCCGGGATAGAGAGGCGGCTTACTGAGCCGGGATGACTGGACAGGATGAATTCCGGAAGACTGAAAACATTAACGATAGAATATTGAGAGGACCGAGTTCCGGTATAAAATCTGAAGACGGCCTCGGTGACGGCGGACAGCTTCAAGAGGATGGCAATATGAATTGTTTCTCCATTGTTAAAAAGATGGTCAAGAGAGATCTCGTGACAGTTGAGATCCAAATGAGAGGTGAGCCATAAAGGACGCCACCTACGAGCGAGGATTCGAGTACGGATGCCCTCCTTCATGGGGAGACAAGAGATGATCTCACCTAGGACGACGTTCAGGAGGTCGCTGATGAGGTCCAGACGAGACCCCTCTTCTTCATCCTTGGATCAAGGAAGAGCACACTTGCCGCTTCCCTCCCCTACGGCGACAAACACACCACCAGAAGGTGGCGTCGCCAATGGCGCCACTCTCGACCTCTTGATGCTAGGAGTAGCACATTCCATCTCCATCTCCATCTCCATTGCAGGGGTCGCACCGCACACGACAAGTGCTCAGTGAGGTGGATCTGGAAAAATGGATTATAACCTGTCCACCCATGAAACAACTTAAGTACTGAGAAGGACGGGAAAGGTATAGATTAATTACCTCTCCTTTATTTTTCTCATAGATTGTAGATGCCTGCTTGAAACATTAAATACAGTCACGGCTTTGATTATGCGAGATGCACTGTTGAAGACGCAGACTAGGCACGGGTGTGCCCCTCCGTGTTTTAATTTTTTACGGCACGTACATACATTAAAAGAATATGTTCCACGCCGGAAGCACGGGTGGGCAGCACACAAAGACATCGTGTGATGTTATATAGAGTCATGTTAGCTCGTGTCTGTGTTCCGAATGATTCCGCCGACCGAGAGGCACGGACGTGAACTAGTGGAGGCATGTTCTGGTATTACATAGAGTCACATACGAGCGTTTACTGCAGAAACACAACGGGACTGGATACAGATGTGAAACCTCACAGTTTACTTTCTGAGACATTGAATGGACGATCCGAGAAACACTGTCCTTGAGAGCACGGGCAAGAACTCTGTACAACCACGGTTCTGTACCAAGGAGCAACTGTCAAACGCACGGAAGTGAAGCAAAGAGGGCCACGCTTTTAGTAATAGAAGAGGCACTCTATCGGCTGGCATTGCTCCTTTGTCAGGCGCACAGTAGGATGGCTGTGGAAGGCATGCTTTTCAGGCAGAGAACGAACAACACGATGCCATGACAAGGTGAAATCATGGTTGTACAGATGCACTGTTGAACAGTCACGGCTTTGATTATACAATATGCACTTTTGAACATGCAGACCAGGAACGGGTGTGCCCCTCCAAGTTTTAATTTTTTACAACACATACATACATTAAAAGAATCTGTTCCACGCCGGAAGAACGGGTGGGCAGCACACAAAGGCATCCTGCGGTATTATATAGAGTCATGTAAACTAGTGTCTGTCTTCCGAACGATCCCGTCGACTCGTTCAAACAGAGAGACAAGTGATGTAAACACGCGGAGGCATGGTGTGGTATTACATAGAGTCATGTCCGTGTGTTTACGATGCAATCGTGAGAGTCACGGTTGAACATTCACCAGTGGCATGGTCGTGGCTACCCGTGCCCTTCAGTTATTTTTATCTCTCTATCACGCAGCAGAGAAGCATACTTGTATGCTTACAACATCCATGTTCAGAAACCGACGCGGCTGCGGAAAATAACAAGGAAACCTGTGCCTCTGATATTTTTCTCCGCCGCGTAAAAATACATAAAGAAACAAAAGGCATTGTTATTTAAATTTGTTTTCTTTCTATGACTGCATCAAATTAACTTACAAGCCGTTCTTATAACCACACAACGAGAAAATAAACAATCAACACCAGCCCGCCCTCCACACCGATCACTTGCTATTTCATCGCTCCACGTGCAGCATTGTTTTTAAATGTTCAGCGATCCATTCTTCCTTCTCGACACTTGTGCAACCCCACGATTCTGCATACCTATTCAACCTATTTGCCTGCAATATTAACATTCATACATAAAAACAAAGCGAAAGATTGCGGTCATCACTGTTTTTTGCTTACGCCATGTGTTAGCCTGCATTATTACGTTTTAATTTTTATTTTCGTACTGCTCTCCGGTACCAAAAAGTCTCCACTCAGACCTTTCCTTTCTAAAAATGGACTGCGCAGATTCCGTGCCTTGTCCTGGGCTTCCCTGCATGCATTTTGTGTGCCTAGCTTGTGTGATGTTCGATTCTGGCGTAGATGCAAGACTTTGGTAAATGCTCCCTGCTGTCAGTGGGGTCGTTGGAGTTGCTGGCATCTGATGTCTTCCTCCTGGGCTTGGAGTGCATTGTCCTGAGCCGTTTGATGTCCTCGATGGTGTTGTCGGCCATTTCATTGACCTTGCCCTCTTCTCCTGCTGCGATTTCCTCTTCTCCTCTTCAATCCTCATCCTCTCCTGTACTTCTGGGTTATCGGGCAGTTTGTTTTCCTGTGACCCTTTTCTCGACAACGGCCGCACTTGGGTACGGCTTTGTTGCCTTTTCCTTTCTTCTCAGAACCAGCTTTGATTCGATCTCCTTTTTTCGTGCCCTTTGAGCCACTCATGGGAGGGTTCTTGAGAGTTTTGGCAACAATGCATGTGTCTGGTTCCTTGGCAAGTGCCGCCATGACTTCTATTTTCATATCTACCGTACACTCACGCAGAACACTATATGCCTTCTCTTTTTTGCAAGCATTTGAATAGATATCCGACAACTCAGCGTAAGCGAGGCCGAATCTCATCATTTCATCATCTTATGCGGTCATGCTATCACCTTGACTTGTAGACAGAACTCTCAGACTCTCTGATAGATTCCTGGTCCATTTGGGGATGACAAAGGATTTTGGAAGTTGATCGATCATGCCTGTTTGGTCCATCACCTTAAGCACATGGCAGCACTGGATGCCATCCCTACTCATTTTCTTGTAGCTGCAACTATATATTTCTTTTTCCTCATCCACATCTACCCTGAACTCAGACCTCTCAAATTCCTCGTCCGGATATGGTTTCCACACTTTTCCTCCAGGCTCAGTAATCCTTTTTAAAAAATACTGCCTCCCCTTTGCCAGGTGAGAGCACTTGAAGTAAGTCCGATTCCGTAGCTCCAGCTGGAATTTCCTGAATATTTCATTGGTGTATACTTGACTTGCCTGTCTTTCAATCGGAAAACCCGTCTCTAGTGATGGTGCCTTCTCTTTTGTTTGGTGTCTTTTCTTGTCAAGTGTGGAGAGGCAATTTTGCTGAATCATGTGATACGCATCAACAAACCTTTTTATATTGTCACTATGGTCGATGTAATTCTTCCACATCGAATTCGTGCTCTCACTGCGAGTGGCTGTTGACGAGAAAGGATAGAAGCAGTCCTTGAAGTAAGCCGGCACCCAAAAATTTCGGAGTTCCCATAGCGTGTTCAGGTGTTTGTTGCCTTCCGCCTTGTGCACAGAAATTGCTGCTTTCCAGGCACGCTCAAACTCGTCTTGATTTAGTGAGTTTTTGACGATTCGAAATAAATCATCAGACATCCCTGGGTACTGCGCAAACACTACTACGTTATTTTCCTTTAGGTTCTTCCTAATATTCCACCAGCAGAACCTGTGCCTCGTTCTTGGAAGAGCTTCCTTTATTGAAGTCTTCATCGCCTGGTCCTGGTCTGTTATTATGTATTTCGGCTCTTTACCCCCCATTGCCTCGACAAACGTGTTTAGGAGCCACTTGAATGACCCTATTTTCTCATCTTTCAAAAGGCCTAGTCCAAACAGGACGGTCAACCCATGGTTGTCGACACCTATAATTGGTGCAAATGGCAAGCCATATATATTCGTAGAGAATGTCGTGTCAAAAGACACGAAATCTCCATATAGATCATAATTCATCTTGCACAAGGAGTCTGTCCAAAACAGGCTCCGCACTACATTGTTCTCTATCTCTTCCACATGGTGGAATCCCAGCCTCCGCCTCTGCATATCGGCAAACAGTTTCATGGTGTCCTCGATATCAGTGCCGCGCTCTCCAGCTCTGTTCCGGCACGCAATGTTGCTTATGTCAATCGTGTCGAACATAATTTCTCGCCTCGGTGTCCCCATGGCAGTAAAACTCTGCATAACCTTCCTCGGTTCTAACCTCGCCTTCTGCAGCACTTGTATAAAGATTTTCTCCTGAGGTGTCATCTTCTTGTAGCATCTCATGAACTTCAGCATCCAATCTGATGGGTGAAGTTGGTGGTTGTGCTCTAGGCGCACGTTCTTCAGATACCATTTCCTCCTATATGAATCCCTCTTGGCTGTTATTTGGACTGGGCAGCTTGTCCGGATCAAGCAATTGCTCCTTCTCTCCTTAACATGTCTCTCAGTTGTTTTATTCTGCCCTTCCTTGGTGCACTGAAACACCTACTTGTCAAGCTGATGATCATATGTCGATCTTCTGCTTGTTGATCGTTTGGCAGCAAAGCCAACCTTTCTCGCATATCTGCAGAAGAAGAAAAAGCACTCATCCAATGATCCAAATACCATACCACCCTCTGGTTCGAGCGCTTCGGTGACCTCCTGAATCGTTGGGTATATGCCTTCTTTGAACATGTCATCCATTTCTTTCTCTACAATGGTCGGCGGCGCCATTTTGCTTCTGTCTACCGTGTCTTCGTTCGTCCGATCGCATTCAGTTCGGACGACATCGGTTTCATCACCAGCCACAGGTCCACTTACAGCGGAGCTGCTACTGCTCTGTTGTTTGTCACACGCAGCAGCGTCGTTTCTGCATGGCACGGACAAATCCATGATGACTCTGCCTCTCCACGGCATTGTGCAATGTTGCTCCTTGTTTCTCTGGCACTCGTGCAACCAAGGGACTGTGCTGCTTCTACAATGCAATCTGTGCTGGCGCTGCACGCTTCTTGCTGCTCTGAACGTTGCGTTCCTTTCGAATGGATGGAGAAATACGATATTTCTTTGCCTCATCTGTTATCCCCTACGCCAAATCCTGAACACATAGCACGAAACAGAATTAGATACCCAGAGCAGCATATGCATTTTTTTTAATTTCTAATAAGCGGTACACCAGAGGCACTGTTCACATTACACCCAGCAGCACGTACGTGACCATGCTACATACACATCTCGACAAAGAGGCACAGATTTGCTTCTGCTTACACCATACAACCGGAGAGGCACAACAACATCCTATACAACTGCATATACAGCCACACCAGACAGACAGTCGTCCTAATGTTTTACACTTTACCCTATTCTTCCATAAAACTGTTTGTCCGTTGAATTGAAAAAGCATAGTTCAGACGTCACCTTTGTTTTCCCATGCCACTCTTGTCCAGCAAATCTTGGCGACAACCTCCGTGCATTGGTAATTTCGCTCACTATTTTGAATGCCATCGGAGATCCTTTGGAAGGACCTTGCCTTATGTTTTCATCGATCCGTGGACTACCGCGATACTTGCTTCCTTGCTCATACACCTGCGTGTGCAAGATACTACAATTTAAATATACCAGACGAAAACAAAGAAAAAATTGCTCAAAAAATATACATTTGCTTTTAATGTTGTTGCACGTCCATATTTGTTGTCACCTGTATAGCTTTCTGGTGCTGCTGAACAGTAAAGTTTATTCCTCCTATGTTTGATTTTGTCAATGGACTCTTCTTGCCTGCGCAGACTATACCGAATCCTTGAACACTAATGCTTTTGTTGCCAATGATCCTTTTGCTTGCATCAAGGCAAATTCTATTACCCTGTACCTCTTCATTATGACCGCCATCAAACGCTGGGGCGTCACAACACCCGCTTTGCACCTTTGTGGACAACTGTGTCTTGAAAGCAAAAAATAATTAGAGGCACGTGAGAGTATTACGAAGAATTAGCATGTAAAACTTCCACATACGTTCAAAACCAGCATTTGAAGTTTTCGTCGTTACCTGCACAATCTGCTTAGTGGAGTCTCTGCTTCTTAGAATGCTCCTCTTCGCAGGTGTCTGCTGCACAACATGGTCCTGGTTGGGACGTTTGCCAAGAACTTGTATCTCACTCTTGACTCCAATTACTCCAGCCCGCATAGCATGTGCGTGTTTGACAGCATCTGCATCCTTCATCTTCTTATCATTTTGTAGTGATTTTTTTTCTTCCACCTCTCAATACTCAACTACAGAGTAGATGCACAGGATAAAAAGATATCACAGCATTCATCCAGGATATATTAATCATTTTTGTTCTTCTTAATGATCTACTAATTGGTGTTCTCAGTGGTAGCACCTTGACAGCAAACGTCAGAGAAATAAAAGACCAAACCCTAATGTTCAACTGCCTTTCTATTACCTGCCTCCCATAATCCTTGCCGATGTCGTTCAAAGACCGACCGTCCCTGTTGTCCTGACCAGATGTCGAACTCCTGAACATCTGCCCGAAAAAGTTATAACCCGCAGTATCGGTGTTGAAAATTTTCAAAGTCGATCTCAATCTTTCTTACTAAGGTACTACACTTACCACGCAACAGAGATATATTTATAGTTCTATATAATTGAACTCACACCTTTCTACTAACCTTTGATTGCCGAATCTTATGCGTTGATTGTTCGGAACTCACACCTTTCTAAATTGTGAGGGGATCTGCTTCCCTGCAGTTTGTCAGCGATCTCCTTCAATGATTTTGAATCTGGGAGAGAGAGAAAAGAGAAAGAGATACAGAGAGAGAAAGAGAGAAGGAAAGAGAGAGCCTACTTCGATTTTTTGCGTGTAGGAGAAGAATAACCTGATAGGTGGGGTGAGTTTTGTGACGCATGAGAGATGCACATGTTTTTTCGGCATGACGAGATGTGGTAGGTCGACTTCACTTGACTGTCGACGAGACTGACAAGTGGGCTCTCAGTTACTAATTCATTTAAGTCTCTCACTAATTTGTGGGGTCGGCCTTATATGAGTCCTACGAGGAGAACCTCCGTCTGGGGTGACAAAATGTGGTAGGTGGACTTCGAAGTCATACTGACATGTGGGCTCTCAAATAGTTCCTCCAAGTATTTGACTAACTTATGGGGTCGTCCGCAAGATGAGTTCCAGATCTTTCTCCGTCTAGCATCGGTGGCGACAGGCGAGGCATATTCTAGCTCTCCAAAGGAAAGCCAATCCCGATCCCTCCGCGGAGTTCGCTTGTCACTGAAAATTTATAGGTCTCCTTCATCTCACTCGTCGTTGATCTCCTGTTCAGGTAATCCATTGCATTATCACCATGATTATGCCACCAATTCAATGTTTGAACAAAAAAAATTACCAGTACTAGCAATTCCGCGGGCTGCGTATACACCGCATCTGCACAACACAGCATGTGGGGCGCGATTTGAATATCGGTTCCGGATCCTATTATCTTCAACTGGTCCGAGCTCAAACTGTTGCGCCGTCTTAACAGCAGAAGGGTTATGGATTTAAAATTAGGACTCAGCTGACCTCACTTTAATCATGCCAACTGCATGCTTGCGTCGTGGTTTTGCTAAGTTGAGTTATATCTCCAGCCATGCAAAACTTAAGCACTCTCGTGACCACATATTATATTACTTGCAGAGCTCAATTAAACCACAGTCAAAATTCACTAAACTGATCCCTAACATGAGGTCACGGGTCAAAGGATTGTATAGATCCGCAATCTATAGCAGAGATCCAAAGGATCACATCCCTTTTTGCAAAGCAGTTACTAACCCAGATTTAGAAACCGTCTTACATGGACCAAGCTGTTGATGATGGTCTCACATGGACTGCTAACAACTGCCTTACATAGTTGACCTGGTAACGATGATGTCTCGTGACCTCTTATGTAGAGTTCGATGAGATGGACTGCACCCCACAGCTATCGGAGACTCAGTCCTAGTCTGTCAATGGCACAGAGATTGTCACCCAAGATTTCATGGTTCATGACCAGCTAGAAACAGAGAGACTAAGGATCGAGTTAAAACGTGCAGCGCACAAAAAGATTGTTGAGGAGTACAGGGCAGAGAAACAGCTTGCTGCCTCGAAGTAGGTGTTTTTTATCATGCATCTTGCGTTTGTTGTTGAAATTTCTTTCGAAATCAATGCCTCTCATTCTAGCTGCATTTTTAATCATGCCTTAAATATTTGTCTCTGTTTTGCTGACTCAGCGTTTGTATGTAAGCTTGTGCAAGAAAAGCATGTGGTTCAACAATACATTTGCTAAAGGTCGTTTCTTATCTTTGTCAATAGAGCTGTTACAATGGGTGAATATGAAGAAGAGTTCAGCACAAAACTTAGCTTCGAGAAATTCATTACTGTCTATGAAAAGCTAACAGAACCACAAAAGCAGCTTGTCAGAGATATTGGATTTGGATACCTTCTAGATCTGTGCTGTCGCGAGCTTCCAAGATGTTTCGTTCGCTGGCTTGTCCGCTATTTTGATTGCCCTTCCAGGTCTTTCATACTGCCTAGTGGATACAGATTCCTCATCAACTCGTACACAGTGCACCGGATCTTAGGAATTCCACTTGGCGGGCAGGTTATCCCAAGAAAATGCTCAGAAGCTTTCAAATGTCAGGTTAAGTTTGAAACTCGGTGTGCTAGGCACGCTCCAAACATCAGAGAGTTAACTGATCTCATAACCCCACAGCTGACAGGAGAAGTGTTTCAACGGGTTTTCGTGATGTTTGCGACAGCAGTATTTCTATGCCCAACGACATATGACTGCGTTAGCCCCGACTATTTAGCCACTCTAGAAGGACCAGCAAGTAACATACCATCATATGATTGGTCCAATGCTGTCACAGAGAAACTGGTTGCATCACTCCAGACCTTCAAGGACAAAGGATTCACAGGCGCCCTGTGTGGCTGCCTCCTGATTCCAGTGGTTCGTTCACTAACTTGTACATTTCTTTATACCCACAAGCAGCTGCAAGAACATGATTCATTTTCACCTCTTCCCCACTTGCAGATAACGTATTTTGAGTACCTGGATACGAAGATTATGGACCTGGAACCTGACACTCCTGCAAGACTTGTCATGTGGGACACAGAGGCCATTAAGAATTATGCTAACACAGATAGCCTGTCAACAGAGGACGAAATTTTTGGGAAACACACGGTGAGTCAACTTTTCATCATCTTCCTTTGGCGAAGTTTTCAGATCAACATAAGGACTTAGCTGGAATGTATTAACTTGACTTGACTGTAATTGTTTACTTTTGCAAAGAGGAAAGACATTAGGCGCACGCCTTTCCAACCACCGCCTGGCTTTCAGGCGCCATTTTTCCAAATGAGTCCCAGACTAGAATCCTACATAGAAGAATTTGTGCCTCAAGAAAAACTTTGTTTCGTAAGTGATTTCCAGCTACTGCACATGATTTTATGTTTGAAATGATGCTCCCTAAGTTTTTACAAAAAAGATACATGTCCTACTATGATCATCCAGGCAGTTTCTTATAGTACGTTAGCTGTGCTTTTATGTTAAACTAGAAGTGCTTCATATAGGACGATTGCTCATCCAGACAGTTTCCTGTAGTACGTTAGCTGTGCTTTTCTATTAAAACCAAAAGTGCTTCTATTAAAACCAGAAGCACTTCCTACAGGACGTTAGCCGTGCTTTTGTATTTATTATAGAAGTGCTTCCTATACTACCTTAGTTGTGCTCTTGTGTTAAATATAAAAGTGCTTCCTATACTACCTTAACTGTGCTTTTTGTGCTAACACTAGAAGTGCTTCCTATAGTACGTTAGCTGTGCTTTTGTGTTAAATATAAAAATGCTTCCTATAGAGTCAAGTTAGTTGTGCTTTTGTGTTAAACATAGCAGTGCTTCCTACAGGACGTTAGCCGAGCCTTTGTGTTTAATATGGAAGTGCTTCCTCTACTACCTTAATGGTGCTTTTGTGTTAAATACAAAAGTGCTTCCTATAGTATCTTAGCTGTGCTTTTGTGCTAAAACTAGAAGTGCTTCCTATAGTACGTTAGCTGTGCTTTTGTGTTAAATATAAAAATTCTTCCTATATAGTACATTAGCTCTGCTTTTGTGTTAAACATAGGAGTGCTGCATACAGGATGTTAGCCGTGCCTTTGTGTTTAATATAGAAGTCCTTCCTATACTACCTTAGCTGTGATTTTGTGTTCAATATAGCACAGCTTCCCTGCAATGGTAGGTCAACCATGCTTCGTACAATACGTCCGGTGTGCTCTTTCAAGGAATGTGTTGACCATGATTCATGGACCTTGTTACCCGCGCTTCCCCGCAGCATATCATGCATGATTCTGCAATTCTTGACAGAACATACAATAGCTCACAAGATAGTTTTCATTTTCAGTATTAGTAACTAATTTTCATTTCCGGTATTAAAAATTTCTGATGTTTTATTTTTTCAATTACAGGCCAAGGTGAAAATTGCAAAAGTTATCAATGAAATGTACATAGAACTTTTCTCGCGGTTTCAACCAGTTCTCGAGCAGAAATTGGAGAAGCTCCTTTCACTCGGTAGGGATCTTAGTGCAAAAGAAACCAACACCCAGAGACCGGGGCGTTTATTATAACTTGCAACAGGACAACTCAAATGAAAAAGAAACTTTTTCATCAGCTCCTTCAACATAGTCTACGCTTCCAAGTTCTAGCACGACAAGCGGTCAAAGTTCTTCTAGAAGTGGCTCAACCAGTGTCCTTCATGCAATGTCATACTCCCTGGAAAATTTAAAGGGTTGCTGTGATACCCCTGACCCAGACTCCCAGAATCCATATGTCAATGAGCAGGCCCAAATTCGTCTATCTTCACAGCTAAAATCATCAACTCAGATTAAGTTGCTACTGGAGGTGAACAGGATAGACCACAACAGACAGGACATTGATGAACAAGCAAAGATTCATCTGGACAAAGTGCATAACCATCTTCAGAACTGCCTTGATGGCTTGCCGGTTCATGATCCCTTCGTGCCAACGTCTAAGATGCTCGAGAGTGGGGCAATCATAATGACAGGTGAAAATTCATCTGAGTGTTCTGTATGGATTGAAACCCCAAATTCTGCTGGAGGATCTGCAGACCACAACTCTCTGACAAGCACACTGGAAAAACTCTTGGAGGAAACAGCAAAACATACTGCAACAGAAACATCAACCTCGCACTCTGCGGTTGACAAACAGTTACTGACTGGTCCAATCTCAACAGATACACTTGGAGCACCTGTTCATCACATTGGGAAAACGTCACCAACTACTGAACGATCCAGTGGTTCTGATAGCGCTCACAAAAATTCTTCAACCAACACAAAGAGCCTCACTGTATCACAACCTGCACAAAAGTTAAACATTGTCACTGAACAACGTTATTCTTCACTGCAAGAAGCTAAGGTCCATCTTGTTTCAATTTTGAGAGATGAGAAGACGATTGCTGAAACTGAACGCACCAGAGCCACTTCCTCCCTTGCTCCTAGAGTAGCCGTCACCACTGATTCTGACAGCGGTTCTGCCATAGTACTGGATACGAGAAAAGCACTTCCATCCACTAGTGATGCTCCAATCATTACTACCACATCTACCAATGCAGAGACAATAACATTCCAGAAGAACATGAACAATGTACCAAACAACCACGTATTGATCCCACAGACGACGTCCCTCTTACCACAACCGCACATCCGCCAGAACTGGAAACACAAATGGCAGCTCACAAGAGGTCCTTATAGCAGTCAGAAGATCCAGGAAACAATAATATGGCACCTCCTAAGAAAAGAGTTAGAATACTGGAGCCTCCACATAATTCAACAGAAAACTGCAACCAATCAGTCTCTACAGCCTGACAACCACAGAAGCCTCCTTGATGCCGGATTCATTGATGATGATGAAATATGGTCTGACCCATCTATCTATGAACAAATTGACAGAGTCGTTGAAGAAAAGAAGAAGCAACCCTTTCATAACCAAGTAGCATCCCAACAATGCCAACCTGATACTATCTCACACTTGACCAAGAATTCAACCTCGTCATCGAAATCTTGCCTTTCTAACTATGAATAGCCACATATGACCAGCAGATCAGGCGCAATGCCAGGCGGTAGCCACCTCTCACAGACTTTTGATACTTCATACTCCACAGGTTTAACTCAAACTGTCTTGTCCGACAGTTTGCCAGCATCTGCTTTGTCCCAACACTACCAACAAGTTCCTACTCCCAAAAACAACTACTACCGACGTCCTAGTGCTCAGAATAATGGCAGCTCAAACAGCAGCCAGCACTCACCCTATGCAATGAACAACCAAAGTCAAAAACAATACAACCAACAAACCCCTGTCCACAATGCCCACTACCCCCAACACAATGATGCTCAGAATAACAGCACTGCACGGTGCCAGCAACGCCAACCTCAAGAGTAGAACCATCAGGAACCACGGGCAAGCGAGTCTCATGGCCAAAGTTACAGTGCCTTGCAACAACAGTTCAACAGCATGCAGTATTCCCGCCATCCTCTACAACATTTTCCAACAGATATTCCTTCGAGCTCAACCGGTGATCCAACTGTCAGAACATTACAACTGCACATGCAGCACCAACCACAAGGCCTAATAGTCCAAAGAAACAACAATTGTAATGAGGGTCATCTGTAACTTAGTAATGATCAAATGAACTCCGGTGGTCATGTCTTCCAACCTCATCAACATCATCCTCAGCTAGAACAGACTCGGTTCACTCACCAAGGGAATGACCATCAAGATCACTGCCAACTTTTGAAAATAAAAGATTCTACAATGCAGGAGAAAGAAGTGTATGAAAAAATCATTGACAGTATACCAGCCATTAGTCAACATGATAGGTAATGAATTAGTTCTTCCTCTTACAGTAATGTTTTGATCCTTTCTTTTACTACTGCAATACATTCTGCCTGAAGCTTTCAAATTAAAGAGTTTCAGCTCGATTATTCTGCTATTGCAATTGAATACTCATCAACTCTAACGTCAAATAATAAAATCATACGATTTAAAATGCATCTATCTTTTTTAGCAGCAAGAGGATATTCTACATCGACCGATATTGGGCCGATCATCGAACTTTAGGTTTGTCAATGAAGGTATACGGATATATTAACTCATTCATGGTCGATGCTTACTCAGAGTTGCTGATGAAAGAACAATTCTACGCAACGCCAACGCCAACATCTGTGCACAAGCATATAATGTACATTGATGCCTCTGTAAGTTCTTGCTTCTCATAAATAATAATAACAAACCACATTTACTACTACTAGCACACTGAGTGACGCAACTTCAATTTAATGCAGGATAAATTTCAAGTTCTAGGAGCAAGCACAGATCTACTGAAGGAACAAATTGCAGAAAAAACTATTGGGTTCAGGCTGCCAAACAAATGCAACATCGTGAGTTCACCCTACTCACTCTATCTGTCCAGTGTTCGTCTTCAATTCTACCAGATTTTCTTGCTACAATGATATAACTTCCCGTTAATTGTTTTAGGTATTAATACCTGTGAGAAAGAAACCACATTTTAACTACCTCATAATCGTGAATCTTGCAATGTGTCGGTTCGAAATTCTGTGTCCTTATATCAATTGCGACGGTATAAAGGAACACTCGGAAATTGTCATCGAAAACTTCAAGAGAGCTTATCATTCTGCTTACAACAACTATCCTCACACAATGGCCACCTTTCATGTCAAACCTGTGCAGAGTGTATGTAACTCAGACAGAGAGTGAGTTTCTTCTAACTGTAGCTCTACCTCATTTACACCATGCATTTTTTTGTTCCACTACATACCCCATATCTACTGTCCACCTACTAACCAATAACATAATGATCTCAAATTTCAGGGATGACAGTGCTATTTACACCATGCATCTGATGCCCCTCATTAATTTCAATAATAATTCATTTTTTATCAATAGTGTAAGTTCACTCTCATTGACAACACATAAACATATGTTCATCCTCATACAAGCCAACTAAACATTAAGTTTTACAATAAATTTTATTTGTTTGTGCGCTTATTAGTTTTGCAGATCCATGTGAAACCGATGAGAGAACAACTAACTTACAAAATGATAACATCGAACTACAACACAGGCCATGTATTTGAGGCACTGAGCATCATACTCAACAATCACAACATCCGGCGTGAAAGAAGAAGATTTGCAAGAAGATGACTACTGCTTAGATGTGCCTTAATTTAGATGGAGACATCCGAACATTGTTTCAGCCATATCGACCCATGTAATCACAACAATGTTTCAGCTATTTTTTGTGTCAGTCCAAGATATCTGCTATGGATCCCATCAACCACAGATGTGCATTCAAATGGTCAAGTCTTAAATTCATAACTTCGTATTTTTTCGAAAATAAGAATCATATTTTTTCAGAAAGTTGTAAAGATCATATTCAAGACATCAATTCCTTGCACTAGAACACCACTCACTCCTACTAGACATAAAAAGAAACAATTGTAACACAGAGGTAAAACACTATCGATTTGTAAGCATCTCACGAAGGAGCTAAATGACTCACCTATAGTAATGCTGGTCACAGAGGCACTGTCGTGCCTCTTATCCACGTAGAACATGCCACTCTTAACACGGACAACTAACCTGACACACACAAGTGCGACACCAGTTAACACAGGACCATCCCCTCGATAGCTTAACACCGGTCCCTCTACCAAGCCAACGAGTGATGGAAGCATGACCGTCACTTCAAGTAAGTGAAAGAAAACGTTTTGAAAGAAAGACACGATCGTGCCTTTGAGTAACAACGTATACGTGCCTCTCCGAACAAACGTGTTGAGAAAGCATTTCCGAACGACACACACAACTCTGCCTCAACATAACATAGGGCATGCCTCCACCAACTAGATAGACGTGAATTCACTAGCCAGACTAAATAGAAATACTACAGAACATACAACCATGACAGTGACTCATACTAACATAACGCTCTGCCTAACACACAACCACAACCGTATATTCGTTATAAAAACAATCGTGCCATGCCTAAAACAAAAACAATGCATTCCTGAGCACACGGCTGTGTGCTGCCTAGATTCACGAAAGTGCACATGTGGGTGGTCCTCTTAATACATCTCATCTTATACCAATGAATAGCAAGAAATCATAGAGGAAAATATTCTTGAAGGCACCCAGTCAAGAAAAACATGATGGAGTGAAAATAAACTTAAATTCCCAAACCAGTCAACTCCATCTGGTTCAAAATAAAACCACCACAATTACAAATTCATCAGTCGATGTAATATTACCCAATACAATAACTATCAAATAACCAATTCATCACACAATCCTTAGAAACATCCTCGCCATCTGACATCAGGAAGACAGCAACGATGAAGGATGTCGCTCATCGACAGAAACCGGTGGTACAGCTCATAGCTCACATACCCTTCCTAAAGGAAAACCAAATGAAAACATCAATGTCCAAAAAAATAAAAAAATGTATTGTTCTTGCAACAAAGGCAGAAACTAACGAAAATGAAATCTTCACTTACAGTAGCTCCATATTTCAGGTGATCAAAGGTAAGTGGTTTCCAATCCCAGTAGTGACGAAGAAGCTCTGGAAAAGAGGACTCCAGCTTGGAGTAAGATTCGTCAATGATAGCTCCTGCTAAGTCCTCCATGGAATCCCTTTCTTGACCGCCTTTTATCATGAACTTCTCTTGGATGTCGACGTGGTACCCTTCTGGCATTCTGATGAAATCTTGAAAAAGAGCATCTCTAATATTCCTGACGCCCACACTAGAGAAAGTTATACCTCTATTCTCAAGGAAATCCTTCAGGACAGGGCACTCCATCCTGGCCTTGCAGAAGTGATAGACCAAAACAGGATTCCGCATAGCCAGTTGCATGACGGCGACTTTTATATGCCCATACCAATCCTTTCGTGTGAACTCCATGCCGAGACCAACAAACTTGTACTTCTCCTCGCGCAACCAGTCCTCGTACAAGGCAATAATCTCCTCCACCTTGCCAGGCTCGTTGGTGTACCACACGTCGAGCTTCGTGTTACCATCTGCAACTATCGGATGGTACTCGGTGGTGTTCAAAAAGTCATCCATGGCAACGAGCAGCAAGGTGCCAATGGAGACTCCTGAGACCCTGCGACAAGGTTAGGGAGTGGTAAGGAGGGTGGGAACTGCCTGATGTTCTGCAGCTACAATACGACGTGGAGACCTCACAAACACGGCCAGTATTTAACCTTGGCGAGGGACGTTTGGGTTACCATATGGATTAACGTGTGAACTAGGAGCAGCGTATAGACGGTTGTGCTTCCAAACCTCATGGAACCATACACTTCCTAAAGTCACGGTTGTGCACAAATAATTGATACCGTGGAGAAACCGAGGAGCCTCTAACTTTATTTTACGTTAACTGACACACTGAATAGTCACATCGAACAGCCACCACATCGGTCATCGATTCCTCCTTTGAACAAAGACCACCGACGGAAGAATCCAATGAAGCAAACGAACAGCCTACTGTACACCTTAGATCCGAAGGCCAGAACTCATTCGTCCCTCATCTAGCTAGATTCACACCATCTGTCCCATGTGAGTCAAGGCTGGTTTCACGTGAGGCACAGGTATGCAGGCACAAGACGCACATACATGTCTTTTCCACAGGCACGAGCATACAACTTTTGCAGATACCGGTCGCTATCACAACAGGCGCGTACACATGCAGGCAGAAACTCGCCGTAAACACGTCAATGCAGGAAACAAAGGCACGGAAACATAGCCTATACAGGTACATGCGTCGGCTTCGCGAGCCACGTGATCTTTTCTGTCTTGTTTTTCAATCTCAACCTAAATCCTCTGTATACAAATCATCTGAATGCAAAAAAGAGACCTCCAAGAGGCACAGGTGACAACACTCTGTTCGAGAGTCATGGCATGTATCACGTGAGATACATCAATACTTGAAGCAAATCAATGGCACAAGTCGGAGAGCCACAGTTTTAAAGACCCCGGACGCACAGGCGTGTAGAAGCATAGGCACGACGAGTAACAGCCACTGCATCCCCTCACGGACGGACGTCTGACACCACGGGCACGAAGAGTCACAGCCAGTGTGTCCCCTGAGTAACACGAATGCACGCACAGGAAGCACAGAACTGCAGCATATACAGGCATGGAATTGCGGCTTCTCGGCACACAGGCACGGCTTTGGAAATGGCGTTCTTGAGGCACAGGTACAAACCAGCTTGATGCACAATAGAGTGGTGGCAGAGGCACGGTTGTGCAGTCTCAAGAGAAACTGCCATGTGACACCAGCACATACAGACATCACGTGTGTCACGTGAGGTACAGAAATAGCGGAAAAGAAGCCACGGGAGTGAAGCCTCCGCAGACACGGGTGCCAGGCTACTAAAGGCACGGTCCCGAAGAACACAAAGATAGGGTACTGAAATGTTGCCTCTTACGTTAGCAGACGTGCCTCTCTTGTGCCAACGTGTAAAAGACAACAATTCAAACACAAACAAAAGGCGCTGAATATAAGTCAAAGAAAAAAAACGCTTCTCCCAAACAATACATATGCATAACGTCACGGACGGACGTCTGCACCAGAGGCACGTAGAGTCACAGCCAACATGACGCCTGAGACAAGCAAATGCACGTACAGGAGACACGGATTTGAAGTGTATACAGTCACGCAATTGCGGCTTCTCGGAGTTCTTGAGGCACGGGTACAGACCAGCTGGACGCACAAAAGAGTGATGGAAGAGGCACAGTTGTTCATCTCAAGAGAAACTGCCGTGTGACACCCACACAAGCAGACATCACGTGTGTCACGTGAGGTACAGAAATAGCAGAAAAGAAGCCACGGGAGTGAAGCCTCCGCAGACACGGATGCCAGGCTGATAAAGGCACGATCCCGAAGAACACAAAGATTGGGTACTGAAATGTTGCCTCGTACGTTAGCAGACGTGCCTCTCTTGTGCGAACGTGTAAAAGACAACAATTCAAACACAAACAAACGGCGCTGAATATAAGGCAAACAAAAAAACGCTTCTCCCAAACAATACATATGCATGACGTCACGGACGGACATCTGCACCAGAGGCACATAGAGTCACAGCCAACATGATGCCTGAGACAAGCAAATGCACGTACAGGAGACACGGAACTGAAGCGTATAAAGTCACCCAATTGCGGCTTCTCGGAGTTCTCGAGGCACGGGTACAAACCAGCTGGACGCACAAAAGAGTGATGGAAGAGGCACGGTTGTTCAGTCTCAAGAGAAACTGCCGTGTGACAAAAGCACAAGCAGACACCACGTGTGTCATGTGAGGTACAGAAATAGCGGAAAAGAAGAGGCATGGGAGTGAAGCCTCGGCAGGCTTCTAAAGGCACGGTCCCGAAGAACACAAAGACAGGGTACTGAAATGTTGCCTCGTACGTTAGCAGACATGCCTCTCTTGTGCGAACGTGTAAAAGACAACAATTCAAACACAAACAAACAGCGCTGAATATAAGCCAAACAAAAAATGCTTCTCCCAAACAATACATATGCGCCACTTCAACAGGTTACCTAAATTTACATGAACTCGCGCAAACGTCAACAATGAACTTGTAACATGAAAAAACATAAAAAATTTATTTACAAATCACATGAGACAAGCCAAACACGATACTGAATAACGAAATGGTACTCCATAGGATTAAACTAAAAGTACTCATTGATTATACAAAAAAAGAAATGAAAGTCTTCCAGGAGTCCATTCCTCACAGAAACGTCCACATAAACGTCCATCGTGACCATTCTACTTAGTTGGAGTTCTGCTCCGAAACATCAACGGCATCTGCGGTCAGGAAGACAACGGGGATGCATCATGTCCTTCATCGACAAAACTCGGCGGTAGAGCTCGTAGCTCACATACCCATCCTAAAACAAAAAACGGATGAGAATGAAGATATACGTAAAGAGGAAAAAGTACTATTGTTTTAGTAAAACAAAAATATAAAGACAGAAAATCATAATTTTTTTTTGAAGTTTTCACTTACAATTGCCGCATATTTCAGATGTTCAAGGGAAAGAGGCTTCCATTCCTAGTAGTCATGCAGACCCTTGGGAAAAGACGACTTCATACTCAAGTAAGATTTGTCTATGACGGCTCCTGCCAAATCTGCCATGGAATCCCTAAGATTGCCTCCTTTGATCATGAGCTCCTCTTGAAGATCGATGTGACACTCTATTGGGATTTTGAGGAAACTGTTTGCGAGAACATCCCTATCATTCCTGACGTCGACACTAGCGAAAATGATACCTTTGTTCTGAAGGAAATCCTTTAGAGGAGCGCACTCCATCCTGGCCTTGCACAAGTGATAGACAAGAACATGCTTGCGCATCGCCAGTTGCATGATGGCAACTTTTCTACTACGATCAAAATAATCCTCCCGTGTGTACTCAAGATCAAGACCAACAAACTTGTACCTGTCCTCACGCAGCCATTCCTCATAAAGAGAAAGAATCTCCTCCACCTTGTAGGGCTCGTTGGTGTACAACACCTTGAGCCTGGTATTACCATCGGCATCTATAAAGGGACGCTCGGTATTGTTCCTGAAGTCATCCATGGAAAAGACGGTGACACGGCAATGGAGTCTGACTGTGCTTCTCGTACGAGGCGAGGATGATGGGAGCTACCTGCACTTCTCTAGAGAGAATAAGACGCGATAACCTCCCGTAATAGACCACTACTTAACCTTGGGGAGAGACGACTCAGTTACCATGCGCCCATTAAATTGCATCGGGGACGGTGTGAATGGATGGTTGTGCCTCTACAGCTTATGAAACCATGCACTTAAAAATTCACGGCTGCCACGCTATAATCAAGGAGCCTCTAGGTTAACTCTAGCATGCTATCTGCCACAATGAATACTAACAATAAATAGCCATCCCATCGGTCACCAGCACATCTTTTGACCGAGAGAACAATGAGAGGAGGCAAACTAGATGACCCCGTTGTACAAATACAACACGGGGAGTGAACCAAATTAAAAGCACGGTTCTGCCAGCACAAAACCCACACGCGTGCCTCCACTTTGATTAAAGACAAGCCTTAGTGATACCAATGGACCTGCATCTATATGCCTGCACGTACCACCAAAAATATTGCTAAAACAAAAGCATGTCCATGCTTCTGACATACAGATAAATGTGCGCTATCATACATATTCCCGCCTGAACGCAATGTACATAAAAACAGTGGCTCCCTGGGTCAACGACTATTGAATTTTTTTTACAATAACAGAGTCACGAACCGTGGCTCCATTCCAGATGCAAAAGTAACTCTCAATAGGAACCATCATGCCTCCCGTCAATTTGCCTCCCCCGACATATCGACCATGCCTTTCCTGCTACAACGACCGCGCATCTAATAACATCATCACCGTTCCTCTCCTAAAAACACACACAACTATACCTGATTAAACATGTGATTAAAAAAATTTAAAACACAGAAGCATGAGTATGCTTTCCAGCATCTATAACCGTGACTCGCAAAAAATATGTAAGGTAGGATAGGCACGTAAAAGACTCCGCTGGGAGGCAGCACAGCTGGACAACTATAATGGGAGGCAGTTGGGTGAGTCAAACATCTCGTGTCCCCACAACACCTGGAATGCACGCACACCATCTACAACCAGCATTAATTCCATTTCGCAGAATAAAAAATAAAAAAAGAAACACTCATTACTACTCTTGCTCTCTCCCGTCTCCTTTATATTTCAATAAGCTCCGACTCCCTCATCCACATCAGAACTCATTTGCCTTCTCCGCCGCCTGCTTCTAGGGTTCGTCGTTCTTATCCGTCGCCTGCTTCTAAGGTCCGTGCTTCTTCCCAGCAATCAATCGATTAATTTCCAAGCCATGCTTCTCTCCTACATTGCTGGCCGTGCGTGCTTGCCCTAAGCTTCCCATCACAACCCATCCGCCTTATCCGACCACCTACTGAAAGCACAAGTGCTCCCTATGTCACGCCCAATATGCGACCCTATCCAAAAGGAACTCGAAGGTCCCACCAAGGATAGACCCGCATATTGAAACGCTTTTGCAAGTTGGATATCATTACATCAACATTACATAATAGATGGGGATACATACAAGAGGCATACAATGCCACACGAATACAACATCACAAAACATAAGAGCATCATCCGGCTATGGATGAAACATAAACAGAAACTCAACCGACATCCACCCTGCTAGCCCAGGTTGCCGACCTGGAACCTATCCCTGATCGAAGAAGAAGCAGAAGAAGAACTCAACGCAAGCAAGCATCGCTCTCGCATCATGATCATCGCACAACCTGTACCTGCAACTGGTGTTGTAGTAATCTGTGAGCCACGAGGACTCAGCAATCCCATTACCATGGGTATCAAGACTAGCAAAGCTTAAAGGGAAAGGAAGGGGTAAAGTGGTGAGGCTGCAGCAGCGACTAAGCATATATGGTGGCTAACATACGCAAATAAGAGCGAGAAGAGAGCAAGCAGAATGGTCGTCAACTAGTAATGATCAAGAAGTGATCCTAAACTCCGACTTACGTCAAACATAACACAGAAACCGTGTTCACTTCCCGGACTCCGCCGAGAAGAGACCATCACGGCTACACACGCGGTTGATGCGTTTTAATTCGGATCTGGTGTCAAGTTATCTACAACCGGACATTAACAAATTCCCATCTGCCTATAACCGCATGCACAGCTTTTGAAAGATTATACCCTACAGGGGTGTCCCAACTTAGCCCATGACAAGCTCTCGTGATCAACGAAGGAATAGACCTTCTCCCAGGAAGGCCCGATCAGACTCGGAATCCCGGTTTACAAGACATTTCGACAATGGTAAAACAAGACCAGCAAGACCGCCCGATGCGCCGACAATCCTGATAGGAGCTGCACATATCTCGTTCTCAGGGAAACACCGGATGAGACAGGCTACGAGTAAAACCAGACCTCGAGTTGCCCCGAGGGAGCCCCGCGGGCGGCTTGGTTTGGACCAACACTTAGACAAGCACTGGCCCGGGGGGGCTAAAATAAAGATGACCCTCGGGTTGGCCGACCCAAGGGAAAGGGTAGGTGGTGGTGAGGCAAATGGTAAAACCAAGGTTGGGCCTTGCTGGAGGAGTTTTATTCAAAGCGAACTGTCAAGGGGGTCCCATAAATCACCCGACCGCATAAGGAATGCAAAATCCGGGACCATAACACCGGTATGACGGAAACTAGGGCGGCAAGAGTGGAACAAAACACCAGGCAAAAGGCCAAGTCTTCCACCCTTTACCAAGTATATAGATGCATTAATAATATAAGAGATATTGTGATATCCCAACCAAAATCCTGTCCACCATGGAGCAATCTTCAACTTCACCTGCAACTAGCAACGCTATAAGAGGGCTGAGCAAAAGCGGCAACATAGCCAATCAATGGTTTGCATAGGAAAGGTGTCAAAGGTTAGAGGTTCATGGCAATTTGGGATGGCTTGATAAACAGGTAATAGGTAGCGCAGCAAAGCGATAGAACAAAGCAACTAGCATAGCAATGATAGTAGTGAGATCCAAGGTAGCGGTCATCTTGCCTGAAATCCCGCAAGGAAGAAGAACGAGTCCATGAAGAAGACAAGCGGAAGTAGTCGAAAGAATCCTCACGAACGCAACGTTACCGGAACTAAGAAGCAACACCGAAAAGAAGCAAGCAACATGGTAAATGCACAAGCATAAACATGGCATGATACACAAACAAGTATGATGCATGTCCGGTTTAATGAGGCATGGCATGGCAAAGTGCAACAAACAATACTACCAATTAAGTGGAGCTCAATATGCAACGAGTTGCATATTGAAGAAACACCACATCGAGTTATTTAGTTGATCTCGTTTAAGCTACCAAACAATATTAAATGTTGTTAAACATGGAAAGAGGTGAAACATAATGAAACTACCTATCTAGGCAAGTTTAAATGAGGCCGGAAACAACAAATAATAATTCCGGAAAATCCCCATGTGCATATTTTAGATTCGGTACTGTTCTGCCCTAAACGCAATTTTAGAGTTGTTAAACAGTAAAACAAAATGGACCATGTTAATCTAGGCATTTTTCCACCCCATTTACATATAAAGTTTATTTAAAATGGAGCTACGGTTACTTAGTTATGAAATAAATCATTTTAGCATGGCATTATGCAAAATAAACACAAACAGCATGTTAAACATTTTAAACATGGATGAAAGTGACATATTATTAATCTACACAATTTTCTGATCGTTTTACATATATAAAACATTTTAATATGATGCACGGTTCTAAAGTTATTAAATGCATGATGTATGAGGGGTTTTCTGCAAATCTGTAAAACACTGGATAAATAGCTAAAATCATCCAGAGGAAAAAAACATGCGTTGGGCCGAAACTGACTGGCCCAACAGAGCAGAGGGGCTGTTGGGGCTGCTCACCCATGGGCCAAGGCCCGGATCGATGGAGAGGCCAAGGCAGGCCGGCCTGGCGGGAGAGCGGGTGAAGAGGCCGGCTTGGGGGGCGCTGGGCCTGGGTGGCTGATCAGGCCCAAACGGGCGACGAAGCTGCGCCAGGGGCGCTGGGCCTTGGAGGCTGCTGGCCCAGGCGCTGCAGGCGCGGTCAACGAAGGGGCGAGGCGGAGCTGGGCCTGCGCGGCTGCGAAGCTGGGCGCGATGCGGCTGGGCCTTCGCGAGATGCGGCCCAGGCACGGGAGGAGGCTGGCGCTCGTCCTCCTCCCCGCACAGGAGGACACGGCGAGGACGGCGATGACTCCGGCGACGGGGTCGATGGAGAAGCGACTGGAGGGAGCGAGGGAGGCCGGGATCCAGCAGATCCGGCGCTCGGGAACCCGTTCCCGGCGGCGGCAGGCCCGGGCGTGCACGGCGGCGCGGGATCCGGCCACGAACTCCATGGCGGAGGTCCTGGTTGAGAAATGGAGAGAGAGCTCGGGGTCGGAGAGCACGCGGGGGAGAAACGAGAGGAGGAGAGGGAGCGGGACCGGCCTAGGGGTCGCCGGCAGGGACGGCCGCACCACTCCAGCGACGCTGCCGGTGAGCGGGACGGCAGGAGGCGTGCAGGAGCGGGGCGCTCCTGCGCTGCAGGCGGCGGCTTCGCACGGGCTCATCCTGGCCCGGATCTGGCCCGGGGCGGGCCTGCGATGGGCTCTGTCGGGCACTGCGGGAGGAGGAGGGAGGCAGGGCGACGTGGCCAGCTCCGGTTGGAGGGGAGCGGCGCTGGATGGCGGCGCGACCACTCATGCAGCACCACGTGGCGAGGATGAGGTGGCCGGCGGCGGATCTGGAGAGGGGAGGCGGCGGCGCGGCCCCCGAGGTGGGAGGAGGCTGCGAAAACGAGGAGGAGAGGGGGTTAGGGGTGGTTTAGACTAGGTTAGGTCAAAAATGGCAGGTTAGGGGGGTTTAAATAGGCAGGGGGTCTAGGTTAGGTGCGTTTGAGACCGTTACGGACCCTCGAATCTCAATCTGACGGTCCGGAGCGGAGAGGGACTAGGTGGGCTGACGGTGGGGATAGTGGGCTGTGAAGATAGGACTTGGATTGAGGGGAGAGAAGAGAAATGCAGCCCGGCAGCTGTTTTCGAAGACCGAAAACGTCCGACGAAGGTACCAGCAACGGTACCGCTATATGTTTAACAGTTGGGCTATCAGATGAACTCCGAATGCGACGAAACTTGGCAGGCGGCCTGTCTACACTATAATAAGACCGCACGACAAGTTGCAACCCATTCCGAGAACATTTTTATGCCACTTATAAAATAATATTTCGGAGGTGCCGCGGGCGCGTGCGAGTGTGGTCGGGCTCAAAACGGACAACGGAGAGAACCGGCGGGACCCGAACGGATGCAAGTTTTACGAAAACATATGGATGCGATGCACATGATGCTATGAGATGAGATTCATAACAAGAACAAAATGCAAAACAACAGACAAAACCCAACCACGGAGGAAATATCATATCGCATCTCCGGAAAAGGCAAGAGTCGGAGTTACGAATATGGAAAGTTGTATCCGGGGCGTTACAACACTCCACCACTACGAGAGGATCTCGTCCCGAGATCTAGGATGGCACCGGAGGGAAAAGGAAGAGGAAGAGAGGATGTAAACTAAGTTGCTTCTTCGACAAACGAGTGAAACCACGAACCTTGAGAGGTTGAGCAATTTAAAAGAAAGAGTACAACAGCGACGAACGAGATTGCAAACAATCCATAGGAAAATAGGACCAAGGAACATTACGAGAACTTGAAGGTTGCAAAGACATGAATCAAGAGTTTAATGGACAAGAAGGAATTGAAACCACTCTGGTTGAAACGAGATAAGAATGAATAATAATGATATAATTTGGGTGGCACTCCGGTTGAACATGGAAGGAATAGAACATGAACTTGAGAAGAAGGGATTATACTTGATGAGATCAACAACACACTACCTCCGAAACTATTGAAAGAAAGGCACAAGGGGTAAGAAAAATTTCAGACAACTCTCCGGTTGAGGAAGGAGGCAAAACTTGATAAGATGAGAGAACTCGAATGAAAACACGACACTCCGGCTAAATGGAGAAGCAAGGAGAAGAACATGATCTTGACAAAACAAGATGATGAGTGAATAGAACAACATCACAATGCCTTCAGAAGAAAGAATAGAAGATAGATCACTGGAATAACAGAATGGAGAAGAAAATGCCCACTTCTGCCACAAATGAGCTTGGAAAACACCCTTCCAAGAAGGTTATAACGGAGTTGTTGGAAACCAACAACGAAACAAATAAGCTTGTAGTGGGCTTATGAAAACATCTCAACACTTGAGGTGAAATTCTGCCACTAATGAAAAACAATTGCTTGTTTGAGATCAAAGAAGAGATGAAAACTTCTTTCGCCGAGAGGATAGGAGAAAACTTGGATCATTGATAAGCACCACATAGCAACATTCCTTAGGGAAGGCTTTCGGTGAAATCTATACCAAGATAACTCCAAAGAATAGTTTGACGGATTTAAAATACCTCATTCTTGAGAACATGTGAATCAAGAAACATGAACTCAAAATTATCAAGAAAGACATAACACCACCTCAAATGATAAGGTAAAAAGAATTGCACTTCGGAATGCAAGATGAAGAATGCTTGAACTCCTTAAAACAAAACATGTGTTGAGCACCATGTTTACTTTTGAGTATAGCTTGGCGGGTCATAACTTCGAGAGAAATCTTGAAGAACAATTGAAGAATGAAAGGAATCCTTGATGAACCACCATGTAGAGCCTCCATGAAGAACTCCGGTAATAAAAGGATGATGAAAAGAAAAAGAAGTTGAAAACACAAGGTGAAACCTTGCAATGATTTAGATGGAGCTTCGCGACGAGATAATGCGGAAAACTTGGAACTCCGGAAAAGAAAAAGAAACATCTCGAACCGAGAAATGTGACATGATAAACAACTCTGGAAAGAATAAACTAGATTACTTGGATGAAACAATAATAAGAATTACGTTATGCATATCCTTCACCAATTTAGATTGATGACAAGCAACGGATTTGGCATACTACTTATTCTCGTAGAAAGGATGGATTAATAGAGATATAGCGCAAACTTGGGAAGGTATTGGTGGAACCACCGGTGGGATTTGGAAACAATGAATAAATTGATATGATATCAAAGGAAGTGAAATCTTGAACGAACCACCGTAAAAATTGAAAACGAACGAAGTAAAGGGGTGAATCACTGGTAAGAATTAGAGAATGAATGAAGATACTTGAGGGAATTTGATACAAGAGAATGAAGAGATCATGAACTGATTAGAGGATATTTGAATGATGCACCGGTTAGATTTGGAGAACAAGAGTTGAAGGTTGAGAATGAGGAATTATGACATGATGGCCTTCGGAGGAAAGAAATGGAAACAACTCATGAAATGCTCCGGATGGGTGAAAAGAATTCTCACAATCAAAAACAATTATGAGAGGATGGCATCAAGCTAGAACCATGAATCTTGAAGAGAATGGAGCAAGGTTTAAGAGAATCCTTCTTCTGCTTCTTCTTCGATCAGGGATAGGTTCCAGGTCGGCAGCCTAGGCTAGCAGGGTGGATGTCGTTTGAGTTTCTGTTTATGTTTCATCTGTTTATGTTCCATTATACGAGTTATGGCAATACTCCCGAGCTCGCCCCAGTACTTGGTTATCGGGGTTATCTCACCAACAACTGCATAAAAGAGATTTTCGATGTCGGCAAAACTCAGGTATTCCAGAACTGCAACGATAAAATTGTGACGACAACACCTCGGAGCTCAACTCCCTGGGTCAAAGCCACATAAATAGACAGGAAGCACCAAGAACAATGTTCTCGTCACAAAACCATCGAAACGATTCCAAGATACCCGCGTGATCCTAAAAATTTTTAGTGAAATTTGAGAAGAGGACAGTCAAAACAACTACGTCAGGACACCTCACCAGAGCGACAAAGGGACTGAGGAGTAAAAAGAATCCTACTCTCCGATATATATAATCCTAAGACTCAAAATAGTTTTCTTCTACACTCAACAACGGCCAACAAACAAGGGGGCTCCTATGGTCGGTCGAGGCTCTGATACCAACTTGTCACGCCCAATATGCGACCCTATCCAAAAGGAACTCGAAGGTCCCACCAAGGATAGACCCGCATATTGAAATGCTTTTGCAAGGTGGATATCATTACATCAACATTACATAATAGATGGGGATACATACAAGAGGCATACAATGCCACACGAATACAACATCACAAAACATAAGAGCATCATCCGGCTACGGATGAAACATAAACAGAAACTCAAACGACATCCACCCTGCTAGCCCAGGCTGCCGACCTGGAACCTATCCCTAATCGAAGAAGAAGCAGAAGAAGAACTCAACGCAAGCAAGCATCGCTCTCGTGTCATGATCATTGCACAACCTGTACCTGCAACTGGTGTTGTAGTAATCTGTGAGCCACGAGGACTCAGCAATCCCATTACCATGGGTATCAAGACTAGCAAAGCTTAAAGGGAAAGGAAGGGGTAAAGTGGTGAGGCTGCAGCAGCGACTAAGCATATATGGTGGCTAACATATGCAAATAAGAGCGAGAAGAGAGCAAGCAGAACGGTCGTCAACTAGTAATGATCAAGAAGTGATCCTAAACTCCGACTTACGTCAAACATAACACAGAAACCGAGTTCACTTCCTGGACTCCGCCGAGAAGAGACCATCACGGCTACACACGCGGTTGATGCGTTTTAATTCGGATCTGGTGTCAAGTTATCTACAACGGGACATTAACAAATTCCCATCTGCCTATAACCGCAGGCACGGCTTACCAAAGATTATACCCTGCAGGGGTGTCCCAACTTAGCCCATGACAAGCTCTCGCGATCAACGAAGGAATAGACCTTCTCCCAGGAAGGCCCGATCAAACTCGGAATCCCGGTTTACAAGACATTTTGACAATGGTAAAACAAGACCAGCAAGACCGCCCGATGCGCCGACAATCCCGATAGGAGCTGCACATATCTCGTTCTCAGGGCAACACCGGATGAGACAGGCTACAAGTAAAACCAGACCTCGAGTTGCCCCGAGGGGGCCCCGCAAGCGGCTCGGTTCGGACCAACACTTAGACAAGCACTGGCCCGGGGGGCTAAAATAAAGATGACCCTCGGGTTGGCCGACCCAAGGGAAAGGGTAGGTGGTGGTGAGGCAAATGGTAAAACCAAGGTTGGGCCTTGCTGGAGGAGTTTTATTCAAAGCGAACTGTCAAGGGGGTCCCATAAATCACCCGACCGCGTAAGGAATGCAAAATCGGGGAACATAACACCGGTATGACGGAAACTAGGGCGGCAAGAGTGGAACAAAACACCAGGCAAAAGGCCGAGTCTTCCACCCTTTACCAAGTATATAGATGCATTAATAATATAAGAGATATTGTGATATCCCAACCAAAATCCTGTCCACCATGGAGCAATCTTCAACTTCACCTGCAACTAGCAATGCTATAAGAGGGGCTGAGCAAAAGCGGCAACATAGCCAATCAATGGTTTGCATAGGAAAGGTGTCAAAGGTTAGAGGTTCATGGCAATTTGGGATGGCTTGATAAACAGGTAATAGGTAGCACAGCAAAGCGATAGAACGAAGCAACTAGCATAGCAATGATAGTAGTGAGATCCAGGGTAGCGGTCATCTTGCCTGAAATCCCGCAAGGAAGAAGAACGAGTCCATGAAGAAGACAAGCGGAAGTAGTCGAACGAATCCTCACGAATGCAACTTTACCGGAACTAAGAAGCAACACCAGAAAGAAGCAAGCAACATGGTAAATGCACAAGCATAAACATGGCATGATGCACAAACAATTATGATGCATGTCCGGTTAATGAGGCATGGCATGGCAAAGTGCAAGAAACAATACTACCAATTAAGTGGAGCTCAATATGCAACGAGTTGCATATTGAAGAAACACCACATCGAGTTATTTAATTGGTCTCGTTTAAGCTACCAAACAATATTAAATGTTGTTAAACATGGCAAGAGGTGAAACATAATGAAACTACCTATCTAGGCAAGTTTAAATGAGGTCGGAAACAACAAATAATAATTCCGGAAAATCCCCATGTGCATATTTTAGATTCGGTACTGTTCTGCCCTAAACGCAATTTTAGAGTTGTTAAACAGTAAAACAAAGTGGACCATGTTAATCTAGGCATTTTTCCACACCATTTACATATAAAGTTTATTTAAAATGGAGCAACGGTTACTTAGTTATGAAATAAATCATTTTAGCATGGCATTATGCAAAATAAACACAAACAACATGTTAAACATTTTAAACATGGATGAAAGTGACATATTATTAATCTACACAATTTTCTGATCATTTTACATATATAAAACATTTTAATATGATGCACGGTTCTAAAGTTATTAAATGCATGATGTATGAGGGGTTTTCTGCAAATCTGTAAAACACTGGATAAATAACTAAAATCGTCTAGAGGAAAAAAACATGCGTTGGGCCGAAACTGACTGGCCCAACAGAGCAGAGGGGCTGTTGGGGCTGCTCACCCATGGGCCAAGGCCCGGATCGATGGAGAGGCCAAGGCAGGCCGGCCTGGCGGGCGAGCGGGTGAAGAGGCCGGCTTGGGGGGCGCTGGGCCTGGGCGGCTGATCAGGCCCAAATGGGCGACGAAGCTGGGCCAGGGGCGCTGGGCCTTGGAGGCTGCTGGCCCAGGCGCTGCAGGCGCGGTCAACGAAGGGGCGAGGCAGAGCTGGGCCTGCGCGGCTGCGAAGCTGGGCGCGATGCGGCTGGGCCTTCGCGAGATGTGGCCCAGGCACGGGAGGAGGCTGGCGCTCGTCCTCCTCCCTGCATAGGAGGACACAGCGAGGCCACGGCGAGGACGGCGACGACTCCGGCGACGGGGTCGATGGAGAAGCGACTGGAGGGAGCGAGGAAGGCCGGGATCCAGCAGATCCGGCGCTCGGGAACCCGTTCCCGGCGGCAGCAGGCCCGGGCGTGCACGGCGGCGCGGGATCCGGCCGCGAACTCCATGGCGGAGGTCCTGGTTGAGAAAGGGAGAGAGAGCTCGGGGTCAGAGAGCACGCGGGGGAGAAACGAGAGGAGGAGAGGGAGCGGGACCAGCCTGGGGGTCGCCGGCGGGGACAGCCGCACCACTCCGGCGATGCTGCCGGCGAGCGGGACGGCAGGAGGCGTGCGGGAGCGGGGCGCTCCTACGCTGCGGGCGGCGGCTTCGCGCGGGCTCGTCCCGGCCCGGATCTGGCCCGGGGCGGGCCTGCGATGGGCTCTGGCGGGCCCTGCGGGAGGAGGAGGGAGGCAGGGCGACGTGGCGAGCTCCAGTTGGAGGGGAGCAGCGCTGGGTGGCGGCGCGACCACTCATGCGGCGCCACGTGGC
>NC_041383.1:648316896-648327767 GCF_002162155.2 Triticum dicoccoides | reverse complement strand
CGCCACGTGGCGAGGATGAGGTGGCCAGCGGCGGATCTGGAGAGGGGAGGCGGCGGCGCGGCCCCCAAGGTGGGAGGAGGCTGCGAAAACGAGGAGGAGAGGGGGGTTAGGGGTGGTTTAGACTAGGTTAGGTCAAAAATGGCAGGTTAGGGGGGTTTAAATAGGCAGGGGGTCTAGGTTAGGAGCGTTTGAGACCGTTACGGACCCTCGAATCTCGATCTGACGGTCCGAAGCGGAGAGGGACTAGGTGGGCTGCCGGTGGGGATAGTGGGCTATGAAGATAGGACTTGGACTGAGGGGAGAGAAGAGAAATGCAGCCCGGCAGCTGTTTTCGAAGACCGAAAACATCCGACGAAGGTACCGGCAACGGTACCGCTATATGTTTAACGGTTGGGCTATCAGATGAACTCCGAATGCGACGAAACTTGGCAGGTGGCCTGTCTACACTATAATAAGACCGCACGACAAGTTGCAACCCATTCCGAGAACATTTTTATGCCACTTATAAAATAATATTTTGGAGGTGCCGCGGGCGCGTGCGAGTGTGGTCGGGCTCAGAACGGACAACGGATAGAACCGGCGGGACCCGAACAGATGCAAGTTTTATGAAAACATATGGATGCGATGCACATGATGCTATGAGATGAGATGAATAACAAGAACAAAATGCAAAACAACAGACAAAACCCAACCACGGAGGAAATATCATATCGCATCTCCGGAAAAGGCAAGAGTCGGAGTTACGAATATGGAAAGTTGTATCCGGGGCGTTACACCCTAGGTGGTTTTGGTAATTAATGACAACATATCTCTTGTTGGACTAACACTTTTATCTAGTATGTTTCAGATAAGTTCAACAATGGAGTGGCATGGACTAAAGGATGTGGGAACTCCTTCAAGATGCTAAGGACAAAGGATTGGCTCAAGCTTCAAGCTCAAGACTCTTCATATTACATTTTAGTGATCCAGGATCACATTGAGTCTATAGGAAAAGCCAATACTATCAAGGAGGGATGAGGTGTTGCTTAATGAGCCTCTTGCTTCATGTGCTTAGTGATATGCTCCAAAACCCTCAACTACTTTCCAACTTCCGCACATATGTCCTAAACCTAAAGTCAAACTCGGCCCCACCGATTCTTCCTATCCGGCGCCATCGAGTTTGGATGTCTTAGCCACTGCCACAAACCCTAGGCAAATCGGTCTCACCGATAGGGATCTCGGTCGCACCGAGATGGGATTGTAATCTCTCTGTGTATGTCCATTATCAAAATCGGTCTCACCGAGTTTGAGCAATCGGTACTACCGAGATTACAATGCAAACTCTCTGGTTAACTTATTATCAAAATCGGTCCCACCGAGTTTGATAATCGGTCCAACCGAGTTTGCCTGACCAACTCTCTGGTTAGCTAATTACCAAAATCGGTCCTACCGAGTTTGTGTAATCGGTCTCACCGAGATTACGTTATGCCCTAACCCTAACAGAATCGGTCCTACCGAGTTGCATTTCGGTCCCACCAAAAACCCTAACGGTCACATTATTTGCTAAATCAGTCTGACCGAGTTTAATGATTCAGTCCCACCGAGTTTGGTAGATTGTGTGTAACGGTTAGATTTTGTGTGGAGGCTATATATACCCCTCCACCTCCTCTTCATTCGTGGAGAGAGCCATCAGACTGAACCTACACTTGCAGCATCCTATTTCTGAGAGAGAACTACCTACTCATGTGTTGAGGCCAAGATATTCCATTCCTACCAAATGAATCTTGATCTCTAGCCTTCCCCAAGTTGCTTTCCACTCAAACCCTCTTTCCACCAGATCCAAATCCTATGAGAGAGAGTTGAGTGTTGGGGAGACTATCATTTGAAGCACAAGAGCAAGGAGTTCATCATCAACGCACCATTTGTTACTTCTTGGAGAGTGGTGTCTCCTAGATTGGCTAGGTGTCACTTGGGAGCCTCCGACAAGATTGTGCAGTTGAACCAAGGAGTTTGTAAGGGCAAGGAGATCGCCTACTTCGTGAAGATCTACCGCTAGTGAGGCAAGTCCTTCGTGTGCGACGGCCATGGTGGGATAGACAAGGTTGCTTCTTTGTGGACCCTTCGTGGGTGGAGCCCTCCGTGGACTCACGCAACCGTTACCCTTCGTGGGTTGAAGTCTCCATCAATGTGGATGTACAATAGCACCACCTATCGGAACCACGCCAAAAACATCCGTGTCTCCAATTGTGTTTGAATCCTCCAAACCCTTCCCTTTACATTCTTGCAAGTTGCATGCTTTACTTTCCGCTGCTCATATACTCTTTGCATGCTTGCTTGCTTTATGTTGTGAATGTTAAACTTGTGCCTAAACTCCACCCAAATTTAAAGAAACCTAAAAACTGCAACTTTGGTACTTAGTGTCTAATCACCCCCCTCTAGAAACCTCTTCTCAAGGTCCTACAAGTGGTATCAGAGCATTGGTCTCCATTGCCTTGGTTTAATCACCATTGGAGGAAGATGGATGAGTCTACTTTGGGGAGTCTTAGACATAGAGTGCCTATTCTTGATGGAGAGTATTTTCATGAGTGGAAAAATGAGATGCTTGTAATTTTCAATCAATATCATTTGAACAAATACATTGCTAGTCCTTGTGCACCTTGTGTTGATCCTATGCATCCTACCCCTGATGAGTCTATTCACATGATTAGGAATGTTAGAACCGTTAATCTTATCACCAGAGGATTGCCTAGAAACTTGATTATAAAACTGCCTACTCTTGAGTGTGCCTACACTATATGGAAATTTCTTGAGGAACGATTTCCTGATTATTCTTTGAAAAATCTTGATGAAATTCTTCATAAGTCTATTGCTTTGAGTAAAATGAATACTAGTGATCCTATGTTTGGTGATCGTCTATTTGAGCTTACAAACCTTATGCGTGCCAAAGGAAATGTTGGTATTATTCGTGACATTATTTCCGAAGCTATAAAAATTCATAGACAAGATCATTGTCAAAATCATTCTAATGAATTACCTTCTCTAGGATTTGATCCACCACATGACGATGTAGAACATGGATACTATGATGAGGATGATGATAGTGACTTCGATCTTGATGATGCAATGAGACATTTTGGTCTTATGGCAAATCTTCGGGGATATATGTCAGGAGGAAAGGAATGGGTTCTTGATAGTGGATGTACCGATCACATGACCGGAGATAAAGACATGTTTCGTGAGCTTGCTGATAACGATAGTCCTTGAAAGTATGTCACTTTCGGTGACAACTCAAAGGGTAAGGTGGTTGGCCTCGGTAAGGTGGCCATCTCACATGATAGCTCCAAACAAAATGTCATGCTCGTTGAATCTCTTGGATACAACTTACTTTCAGTATCTAGACTTGTTGACTTTGGTTTCAGTGTCTTATTTACTGAAGTTGATTGCCAAGTGTTTCGTCGAGACAATCATAAAATGGTCTTTACCGGTGTGCGTAGAGGTGATCTATACATTGTTGATTTCACTAAAAAGGCTCAACCTAAAACTTGCTTCATTGCTAAATCCTCAAAAGGCTGGTTATGGCATAGACGATTAGGTCATGTTGGTATGCAAAACCTTGACAAGCTTATTAAAGGGAATCATATCCTTGGTGTTAATGATGTCATTTTTGATAAGGATAGACTTTGTAGTGCTTGTCAAGTAGGTAAACAGGTTGGAGGAAGGCATCCCGTGAAGAACATCATGCCCACAAAGAGGCCACTTGAGTTACTTCACATGGATCTCTTTGGTCCCAACTCTTACAAGAGTCTCGGTGGAAATTATTTTGGTCTAGTTATAGTTGATGATTTTTCTAGATTTACGTGGGTGTTCTTTCTCGATGATAAATCGCAGGTCCAAAAGATCTTCAAAAACTTCGCTAGGAAGGCCCAAAACCAATTTGAAGTGAAGATCAAGAAGGTTCGCAGCGACAACGGAACGGAGTTCAAGAACACAAATGTGGACACCTTTCTTGATGAAGAAGGGATTTCACACGAGTTCTCGGCTACGTACACATCTCAACAAAATGGAGTTGTTGAGAGGAAGAACCGGACGCTCATCGAAATGGCAAGAACGATGCTTGATGAGTACAAGACACCGAAGGACTTTTGGGAAGAAGCGGTTGAGACAGCTTGTCATGCAACAAATCGATTGTATCTTCACAAGCTACTCGGCAAGACGGCATACGAGCTACTCACCGGTAACAAACCCCAAGTTGGATACTTTCGAGTATTCGGCTCAAAGTGCTACATTCTTGATAAGCATCATCGTTCTAAATTTGCTCCTAAGTCTCATGAAGGTTTCCTACTAGGTTATGGCTCAAACTCTCACACTTACCATGTCTACAACAATTTCACCCGAAAGGCTAAAGAGACGGTAGATGTGAAGTTCGATGAATCTAATGGCTCGCAAGTAGAACAATTGCCAATTGATGTAGGAGACAAAGATCCTTCGGAAGCAATCCAAGACTTGTCTATTGGCAAGGTCCATCCAACGGATGTGAAGGAGAGTACCTCGTCTGTCCAAGTGGAAGCTTCTACTTCACGACAAGGTGAACCAAGAGTTGATATGGAAGCATCCACAAGTGGGACACACCAAGATGAAGGAAATGAGGAAGTGCATCAAGATGAACGTCAACAACCTCCTTCTCCACCACGACAAGAGAACGACAACGCCAACAATGAAGAAGGCCAAGAAGAAGAACAAGATGAAGAAGATGTTCAACGAAGACCCAAGCAAAAGCTTTCACGAGTTCGAGCAAGAATTGCTAAAGACCATCCCGTCGAGCAAATCTACAATGATATTCAAACCGGGAGAATCACTCGCTCTAAAACTCGTCTAGCTAACTTTTGTGAAAACTATTCTTTCATCTCTAGCATTGAACCTATGAAGGTCGAAGAAGCATTGGAAGATCCGGATTGGATAAATGCTATGCATGAAGACCTACACAACTTTGAGAGAAACCAAGTTTGGACATTGGTTGAGAAGCCCGACAACAACCACAACATCATTGGTACCAAATGGGTGTTTCGCAACAAGCAAGATGAAGATGGACAAGTAGTTCGCAACAAAGGATGTCTCTTCGCCCGAGGCTACACATAAGTCGAAGGTATGGACTATGGTGAGTCTTACGCCCCCGTTGCTAGACTTGAGTCTATCCGCATCTTACTTGCCTATGATAATCACCATGATATCACCTTGTACCAAATGGACATTGAAAGTGCTTTTCTAAATGGTGAAATAGAGGAGGAAGTTTATGTTAAACAACCTCCCGGCTTTGTCAATCCTAAGAAACCCAATCATGTTTACAAACTTCACAAAGCTCTTTATGGTCTTAAACAAGCTCCTAGAGCATGGTATAAATGCTTGACCAAGTTCCTTATTGAAAAAGGCTTTGAAATTGGGAAAATTGATTCTAGTCTTTTTACTAAAAGTGTTAATGGTGAATTATTTGTATGCCAAATTTATGTTGATGATATTATATTTGGTTCAACTAACCCTCATTTTAGTGAAAAGTTTGGGAAGCTAATGTCGGAGAAGTTTGAGATGTCAATGATGAGTGAACTTAAATTCTTTCTTGGGTTGCAAATCAAGCAAACTAAGAAAGGTACTTTTGTCTCTCAAACGAAGTACACTAAGGACTTATTCAAGAAGTTCAATATGCAAGAATGCAAAGGTATGACTACACCCATGCCTACTAGTGGACATCTTGATTTGACCAAAGATGGTGAACCGGTTGATCAAAAGGTTTATCGCTCTATGATTGGTTCATTGTTATATCTATGTGCTTCACATCCCGATATTATGCTAAGTGTGTGCATGTGTGCACGATATCAAGCTGCTCCTAAAGAATGTCATCTTAAGGCCGTGAAAAGGATAGTGAGATACTTAATCCATACACCAAATTTTGGCATTTGGTATCCTAAGAGGGCCTCTTTTGATCTTGTTGGCTATTCTGACTCGAACTATACCGGAGACAAGGTCGATAGAAAGTCCACTTCGGGTACTTGTCAATTTCTTGGTAGATCTCTTGTGTCTTGGTCCTCCAAGAAACAAAACTCGGTATCCTTATCCACCGCCGAAGCTGAATATATTGCCGCTGGTTCTTGTTGTGCTCAATTACTTTGGATGACCCAAACTCTTAAAGATTATGGGATATATGTGAAACATGTTCCATTGCTTTGTGACAATGAAAGTGCTATCAAAATTGGTCATAATCCTGTGTAACATTCTCAAACTAAGCATATTGAAGTTCGTCATCATTTCATTCGAGATCATGTTGCTAAGGGTGACATTGATCTTAAGCATGTTCGCACTGAAAAGCAATTAGCGGATATATTCACTAAACCTCTTGATGAGAAAGTGTTTTGCAGGTTAAGAGGAGAATTGAACATCATTGATGCTTCAAACTTGGAGTAGAAACTCCATTGGATACATGCAAGACATGAGCCTATGACTAATCCTCGATATTTCTCATATGATGAAAATCTTATGTCTTGGATATATTTGTATCTTGCATGTTATCTAACCCATGTAGGTACTTGGTTGAATCAAATTTCATGAGATTGTAATCTACTCACATCTTGAGCAATCTCTACATCTCCAAGTCTCTATACAAAGGTGGTTGAAGACAAGGAAGCACGAAACCATTCAAACATATCCTTTGACAAATTCTATGTTGAGTTTCATGATTGTCATTTTTGGATATACAAGTGCTCTTCCTTGCAAGAACTAACCCATGTAGGTAGATGGACTCAAATTCCAAGTGGTGCTCCCAATTCTTGATGAGCTACATCAACCTTGAGCAACCCACGCAAGTTCAACTACATGGACAACACCACCAACCAAGGTATGTTATTCCATCTTAGAGAAGCTTTACTCCAAGTCATGAACTAAAGCAACTCGACAAGATGTGAATACATCAAGATGCTTAAACGAAAAATGGTAACCCCATTTTGAGCTTAAACGATGAGTATGACCTATGATCAAGTGATCTCACTTGACTCCTAAGTCAATATACTCTAACATAGGTGACTTTGTCGCCGACCATCTCTAGATGAAGTTCTCCTGTGTTCTTTTCTGAGTTTTTGCATTTGTCTCATGCATATTTGTTTCCCCTTTCAAAAAAATACTTCATCTAGATTTCTTTCTGTTTTCTCTGCATTTTCTGCATCAATTCCTTGCATATCATTCAGTTAATTCCTTGCAAATCTTTGTGAATCTTACTAGTCTAGTGAGCTGAGGTGACAAGTGTTTTCTCTGCGATGAACTTGGTTACACCGATTTGTTATTTTCGGTCCAACCGAATCTTTTCGGTACGACCGAAGCATACCACTCGGTGCCATCGATTTCATAACAGGAAAAACTCTTTGCCACATATTCTGTGTTTCTTCTGATCCAGCTCCACTCAATGAATCTTGTCCTCTACAAGCATCACATTTTTTTTCATTGCTTTGTTCTGTGTCTCAAGGATCAAACCCATTCACGACAAATTCCAGAGGGAGAGAGAGAGATTACATCTTTATCAAGCCCTTCTTGGAAATTGATGTCAAAGGGGGAGAGATAGATCACATCAAAGCTTATAATTTAGAGAGAGATCACATCTCATAGGGGGAGAGAGATCCTTCAGGAAGATAGAGAGAGATCTCCAGGGGGAGAGGATACTTAAGTAGAAAGTATTTCTCAAGGATCCCAGATGCTTGGTGTTCAAGAGGAGAGATGCCACATGTCTTCTTGAGGGGAAAGACATGTTCATATGTGCTTACTTGCATTAGTTTGCATTAGCTCTGTTCATTTATATCTTTTAGCTCTGATTTTCTATTCCCTATCTTCTCCCAGTATTCCATGTTAGATTCAGGGGGAGCAAGACATCTAAGGGAAAGAGATCATTCAAATTCATTGCATATCTTTACTCTTGGGGACATGTCTAATCCAATGTGGTACTCAGTACTCACTCTCTACATGTCATCCCAGTCTTGGTATTCTTGTGGTTTCTTCTGTTACTCTGGCTAGTAGATGCATTTGTGTTATCTAACCTTGTTTATGCAGGTTCATTTCATCCTAAGCCAACTCAAGACTACAAGGTAAGTATATGCATCACAATCATGTGTATGAGGAATTCTTGCTGATGTACATACTGTTTGCAAGAAGGACTCATGGGCATGAAGGTATTTCCTTTAATATATTTTTTGCTCTGATGCATATGGCCAAGATACATGTAACACATTGCCTGCTCTATCATGGTTATGCTATCACATGCTTCTATATTTCATATTCACATGATTGCATACATGTAGGGGGAGCCTATGCTTGTTATATGTCTTTCCAAAGCTTTACTTGCTATTCTTTATATCTTTATCTAAAGCTTTGATGTATGTTGCCATCAATTACCAACAAGGGGGAGATTGAAAGCACAAGTGCTCCCTAGGTGGTTTTGGTAATTAGTGACAACATATCTCTTGTTGGACTAACACTTTTATCTAGTATGTTTCAGATAAGTTCAACAATGGAGTGGCATGGACTAAAGGATGTGGGAACTCCTTCAAGATGCTAAGGACAAAGGATTGGCTCAAGCTTCAAGCTCAAGACTCTTCATTTTACAATTTAGTGATCCAATATCACATTGAGTCTATAGGAAAAGCCAATGCTATCAAGGAGGGATGAGGTGTTGCTTAATGAGCCTCTTGCTTCATGTGCTTAGTGATATGCTCCAAAACCCTCAACTACTTTCCCACTTCCACACATATGTCCTAAACCTAAAGTCAAACTTGGCCCCACCGATTCTTCCTATCCGGCGCCACCGAGTTTGGATGTCTTAGCCACTGCCACAAACCCTAGGAAAATCAGTCTCACCGATAGGGATCTCGGTCTCACCGAGATGGGATTGTAATCTCTTTGTGTATGTCCATTATCAAAATCGGTCTCACCGAGTTTGAGCAATCGGTACTACCGAGATTACGATGCAAACTCTCTGGTTAACTTATTATCAAAATCGGTCCCACCGAGTTTGATAATCGGTCCAACCGAGTTTGCCTGACCAACTCTCTGGTTAGCTAATTACCAAAATCGGTCCTACCGAGTTTGTGTAATCGGTCTCACCGAGATTACGTTATGCCCTAACCATAACATAATCGGTCCTACTGAGTTGCATTTCGGTCCCACCGAAAACCCTAACGGTCACATTATTTGCTAAATCGGTCTGACTGAGTTTAACGATTCGGTCCCACCGAGTTTGGTAGATTGTGTGTAACGGTTAGATTTTGTGTGGAGGCTATATATACCCCTCCACCTCCTCTTCATTCATGGAGAGAGCCATCAGACTGAACCTACACTTCCAGCATCCTATTTCTGAGAGAGAACTACCTACTCATGTGTTGAGGCCAAGATATTCCATTCCTACCATATGAATCTTGATCTCTAGCCTTCCCCAAGTTGCTTTCCACTCAAACCCTCTTTCCACCAGATCCAAATCCTATGAGAGAGAGTTGAGTGTTGGGGAGACTATCATTTGAAGCACAAGAGCAAGGAGTTCATCGTCAACGCACCATTTGTTACTTCTTGGAGAGTGGTGTCTCCTAGATTGGCTAGGTGTCACTTGGGAGCCTCCGACAAGATTGTGGAGTTGAACCAAGGAGTTTGTAAGGGCAAGGAGATCGCCTACTTTGTGAAGATCTACCGCTAGTGAGGCAAGTCCTTCGTGGGCGATGGCCATGGTGGGATAGACAAGGTTGCTTCTTCGTGGACCCTTCGTGGGTGGAGCCCTCCGTGGGCTCGCGCAACCGTTACCCTTCGTGGGTTGAAGTCTCCATCAACGTGGATGTACGATAGCACCACCTATCGGAACCACGCCAAAAACATCCGTGTCTCCAATTGCGTTTGAATCCTCCAAACCCTTCCCTTTACATTCTTGCAAGTTGCATGCTTTACTTTTCGCTGCTCATATATTCTTTGCATGCTTGCTTGCTTTATGTTGTGAATGTTAAACTTGTGCCTAAACTCCACTCAAATTTAAAGAAACCTAAAAGCTGCAACTTTGGTACTTAGTGTCTAATCACCCCCCCCCTCTAGACACCTCTTCTCAAGGCCCTACACCTACTTATAGGGTTCGTGCTTCTTTCCCGCACACAGTCTCATTTCAAACAAGTTATTGTAGAGTTTTTGTTGGGTCCCTCGATTAACTTCCAAGCCGTACTTCTCTCATAGATTTGCTAGCCATGTGTGCTTGCCCTAAGCTTCCCCTACCCCGTACTTCTCTCGTAGATTTGCTAGCCGTGCGTGCTTGCCCTAAGATTCCCCTACCCCGTACTTCTCAAGTAGATTTGGTAGTCGTGTGTGCTTGCCCTAAGCTTCCCCTACTGTGACGCCCGGGTAATTAAGCTACAGTAATCCCCACTAATGTTGCCACGTCACCTCGATTACTGTGGATAAACTCGCGTTAGATCCGAACCCGTTCTAAAACAAAAATCAAAACAAGAGCAAAGATAAAAAGTTTCAAAACCAAAACTAAAAATTTTCGGGGGTTGTCTAAAATAGCTAACATAATTATGGTGGGGTGCACTAATTTTTG
Source organism: Triticum dicoccoides (assembly GCF_002162155.2). Classification (NCBI taxonomy): domain Eukaryota; kingdom Viridiplantae; phylum Streptophyta; class Magnoliopsida; order Poales; family Poaceae; genus Triticum; species Triticum dicoccoides. Next base: position 648,317,188 of record NC_041383.1, on the reverse strand, counting down.
TAAAATGCTTTGGCATTTTAAATAATCTAAAAACAGAAAAGAAAATTAATAAAAGAAAAGAAAGAAGAAAAAAAAAGAGGGAGAGGGAGGGGAAAACCCCCTGGCCCAGCCAGTTCCCCCACCCCACCTGGCCCCTGGCCTGGCCCAACTTCCCCCCCCCCTTGGGCCGGCCCATCGGCCCAGCCGCCCCGGCCACATACCCCCCACCCCCCGCGGCCGAACCCTAGCCGCCCCACTCCTTCCCCCCCACGCGCCCCCACCCCTCTCCCCTGCCCTCGCCCGATCTGGATCG
>NC_041383.1:648311032-648312966 GCF_002162155.2 Triticum dicoccoides | reverse complement strand
TAACTACTTACACTTGCCATTCATACGATCATCCCCCATTGATCTTGTTATTACAAGATACCCCGAAGTTTTCTCTATTGTTCCGAGAATACTTTGTGCCTACTGCCTAGTAGTTCCTTGCCACTTGAATACCCCTTCAAATAAATCCTCGCACTTGTCGAGTATCCGCTCAACCCCAGTTGTTCATATGTGTCACAAAAGTCTTCAAAATACAATTCGATCTTCCGAAAATCCTCTGGAGCCTTTGGCTCTTGAAATTCTTGCTTGCTTGCATTATGGTTAATCCCATAAGTCTCGTAGTCATATTGACATTCCTTGTCATTATCATTTTGAGTCTGTTGACTCAATATGTTTGCGAATACCCGCAATCATCATTGATCCTTATAAATTACCTTTCTGGCTGAGATGCCATTCTTTTAACTGGAATTGGTTCTCGACCAATCCAATTGTTCTTGATTGTACCCTAAGGCTATTCAACTTATCCACCCCTAATCAGAGCATTGCTTCTGATCCTTCGTTTTGGAAATCATAATTCCTTTGCATTTAAGCTGTGAATTATTCAGATGCTTCCATAACCTGTTGCATCTGCATTCCTTCCTCTTCTGGTTGAGTATCGATACTCATATCGGATCCTTTGTGGACCATCAGGTCCTTTGTTGGATTGTTATCCGACAATGACCTTCACACTTGATCACTTTGTGAGTTCTTCCCCTGATACATAATACCTTTGTTAAGTTGTATCCTCTGCTTGGCCAACCATGCTCTGCTTTCGAGCTGGTGGCATTTACTACTGAAGCTTGTGGTATATGTTTCCATGATACCCTGACGGGTTGAACCTATGCCTTCCTTTATATGTGTGAACTCGGAAGTTTTCACTAGTCATACTCATCTGGTATTTCACCAGGTAAAACTTTCAACACTAATGCCTTTATCAAAGCGAGAAGTGAATGGAAGGTTATACATTGAAGAAGTGGGAGTCGACCTTGAACTTTGTGTTCATGCCCATGGACACGATGTATATCTTATCATTAAAGCTTCTCTTAAATGAATTATTCCTTCGGTATAAGTTCATCTTATATCTTGGATCTGGCCTTTTGCAATCGTGGTTCCGACCATGTTCTCTTTTAAATACCATTTCTCGTGCAAGTTTTAGCACTTGTCTTCTGTAGAGCAATAACCCCCGTCCAACCTCTACTTTGATATGTCATCGAGTATTACCCCTGGTATCTCGAGATTATCATGGAACTGCATAACTTCTTATGAGCTCTTCATCAAGTACTACCTTCCCACTGATTCCAATTTTTCACGGGCTCTGAGTTATTAAACACTCAAAGACACCGATAAATGAACCGAGACCGCACTACGGTTCAACAACTCTTCAGTAAGCTTCTATAAGTACGAGTTTGTACCCGACCACGCCATTCCTAGCCTGTTTGGCTATATCATTGTCGTGGTTATTTTAACTGTGCTACCCGGTCCTTCCTCTCGGAGCACACTTTTCGACGATGGACTAACCTTACGTCGATCCTCATCGTCATATCATTTCGCCTTGAACAACAAGCTTGGTTTCGAGTTTGTGTCGTACCCTTGGTTCCAATAACCTTTCGCTTCATCATTACTTTGACTTGATGTCGTCGCCGATCGATTACATCTTCATGAACTCTCGCGACAAAGGTGTCGTGATCATCACCATTCTGAGCTCATCCAGGGTATCAATTGAATTCATGATGAGAAATACCATCCTTGCCCTCGATGAATTGTATCATCATCGACCACTTTATTGCCTTCCCACCAACACAAGCTTGTTCATGTTTGGTGTTATACCTTGAGTTCCTTGCTATCCAGCAATTGTTCTTATTTACCTTGGAGTATTACCATACTTTATGTCAAGAATGTTCTGAGATTTGTTCCACCTCTTGAGAATTCTTGACATA
>NC_041383.1:648283340-648306592 GCF_002162155.2 Triticum dicoccoides | reverse complement strand
ATGGGCCCAGACCCCTGCGCGCTTAGGTTTAGACCGGCGTGCTGGCCTCTCTGTTTTGCCTAGGTGGGGCTGCGACGTGTTGATCTTCCGAGGCCGGGCATGACCCAGGAAAGTGTGTCCGGCCAAATGGGATCAAGCGTGTTGGGTTATGTGGTGCACCCCTGCAGGGAAGTTAATCTATTCGAATAGCCGTGATCTTCGGTAACAGGACGACTTGGAGTTGTACCTTGACCTTATGACAACTAGAACCGGATACTTAATAAAACACACCCTTCCAAGTGCTAGATACAACCGGTGGTCGCTCTACCTCAGGGATATGAGGAGGGGATCGCCGGGTAGGATTACGCTATGAGATGCTATTTGGAGATGTTACTCGGAGATGCTACTTGGAGGACTTCGACCTACCCTCTTCTACCTGTTGCAAGACGAAGGTGACCAGAAGCGTAGTCTTTGATAAGACTAGCTATCCCCCTCTTATTCTGGCATTCTGCAGTTCAGTCCACTGATATGGCCCCCTTACACATATACCCATGCATATGTAGTGTAGATCCTTGCTTGCGAGTACTTTGGATGAGTACTCACGGTTGCTTTCTCCCCCCTTTTCCCCCTTTCCTTTCTTTCTGGTTGTCGCAACCAGATGCTGGAGTTCAGGAGCCAGACGCTACCGTCGACGACGACCCCTACTACACCGGAGGTGCCTACTACTACGTGCTGCCCGCTGACGACGACCTGGAGTAGTTTAGGAGGATCCCAGGCAGGAGGCCTGCGCCTCTTTCGATCTGTATCCCAGTTTGTGCTAGCCTTCTTAAGGCAACTTGTTTAACTTATGTCTGTACTCAGATATTGTTGCTTCCGCTGACTCGTCTATGATCGAGCACTTGTATTCGAGCCCTCGAGGCCCCTGGCTTGTATTATGATGCTTGTATGACTTATTTTATTTGTAGAGTTGTGTTGTGATATCTTCCCGTGAGTCCCTGATCTTGATCGTACACATTTGCGTGCATGATTAGTGTACGGTTGAATCGGGGGCGTCACACCTACCCCAATCTCAGTTCATCAACCCTCATTCTTCTTCTCTCCCAGGTAAAAAGCATATGCGTAAGCAGCATGCTCTGATCCGTATTTACGTTTTACGTCTTCGTTTTTCATTTGATAGTTATTGAAGTGTCAGATCCGGTACAACGACTTCATTCTCTAAAGGAATATAAAAACCATTAGAAAATCCAAACAAGTGTACTGAACTTTGTCATACTGATTTTCTGGAAGGAGTACATGAGAAGATTTCTGGTAAATTTGTAGTTGTTGTCTACCTTCATACGGACATTATAATATGGCTAACATAGTTGAAGCTAGTCGTTGTCTACCTTCAACGCTAAAGCTTGTTTTTAAATTGTTATCATATTCTTGTTTTCTTAACATAATTGTTCTGAATTATTTAGGTATAATTTGCCCTACCTGCCGCCAACCAGGCGGCCCTTGCGAACCACACCCTGAAGTTCTCCAGGAGTTTGAGGTTATTCTTGATGAAAATTGCTGGAGACGCATGGTTAGTAAGCATCAGTAACATATTAGTTGCCTACAACACACTAGAAATCGTCACTGTTACTTCTTTGCACCTGCCATGTGTTTTCATTTCCCATTAGTTTGCCTGCCTATGCCCTAATTAATATAGTCCATTAGTTTTGCATGCCTATGTCTTGATTACTATAATGCATCTTCAGTTCTAATTAAAACTAGTCAACATATGCCAAAAATCTATATCCATTAATTTATAATACAATTATGTTGTTACCTGTAATTCTTATCAAAAATTCATATCCAATTTAAGAAAACTTTTAACATTAATAATACGCGGGTTCAAAGTTATACTTACAGGTTGTTATTTTTACTATTTTTTTCAGTATGTACCTTGTAACGTCAGAGCTTTTCTCACTCAGTACATCAGCGAGAGGAAGGAAGAAGCAAGAAAATTGCGTAAAGAGCAGGTAGAGCCAGTCCTCCTTACACATGAAGGAAGGTCTTACAATGCTTTGTTTAAGCATAGGCCGAACTACACAAAGTTCTGCGGTGGTGAGTGGAACACCTTTGCGGATGATTATCAGCTTCGTGCTGGAGACCGCATAGAATTTGAACTACCACACGAGGGTCTCAATCTCGAAATACAAACATATCGCAATGACAAAAGGCTGCTTCCATTACCCCACGTTGGTACGTATTTAATATTACAAACTTATCTTCTTTGGCTGCATTTTGATATGCATGAATCGAACTGAATAATATTAACCCGTATTACATAAAACTTTATCTAACTTTCAAATCTTGTTCTTTTTCTAGCTCTGAACGGCTGTTCTTCTGACGATTTCGACCATGTTCACTGTTGTGTCTACTCTAAGGATATTGAGCTTACCTACAACTAGACACGATTCTTTCTACAACGCCTTTTCGGAGATACTTTCATCCGTTGCCGTACATTTGTACACGTCTTGACTCCCACTAACACCAAAGAATGCGTCATGGTTGGTTAAATCTGTCCTTGTTAAAATACCAAACGTATTTTGCTAATATATAATATAAACAATATTGACGAAATCTTGCTTATATGTAAAATTATAAAGAACCTATTTATTCAAACATAAAACAACAAATCTTTTGTTGTTCCCTTTATATGTTGTTTCATCTGTTTAGACACAAACATGAACATGCCAGGATTTATATTACTTGCAATTTAGAATTTCTTAATTTTTGCGCACTCACCGCATTAAGTCATTCTTTTATTTATTGTCCAAGTGGAGATTCAACGATTTTAATTTCCATTTAATTTTGATTTCTTCTAGAAAATTCCAAGGAGCATTGTCTCAACACTGAGGAGATGGGTGGACATGCCAACCAATGGCACGGTGACCCTTGAAGCTGCTGATGAACCTACCCATGTCATCACTCCTTCGTCGTACTACATCTGCAAAAATGACGGCCGGATGGTAATAGAAAAGTCTTCTTTCAGAGACTTCATATCAGCTACATCCTTTGTTGAAAAGAACGTCGTTCTAATCACTTTCAAAGAGCGCCATGACGGTTATGTGTCCATCATCATTCAACGCATTGTGTAGATTCCGTCAGAACCTGCACCTAAAATGGAAGCACAGTGTATCTCCTAGGATGTTCAGCGCTCATTTCAAGATGATGCCTCCCAGGAGCAAAACACTGGTTTATTTAAAATAAGTTTGCTAGTTAGAATGGTACAGTAATGTAACTATTATGGACCATGTGCTTGCTTGAACTATCCGAATGATCTTTTGAAACTTATGCACTCCCTCCATTCATAATTACTTGTCACAAAAATGGATGTATCTACAACTAAAATACATCTAGATACATTCATTTCTTGGACAAGTAATTCCGAACGGAGGGAGTAGCTCTTACGGACCCTCTACTCACAGTTTCAACCATCAGAATGATGCTTTGCAACAAATACTGTTTGAACTATCAGAATGATTCATTCAAAAAAATGTAGTTCTAATCCTTTGAAAAGTTTCAAAAATCAAACGAAACAACATTCAGTTTTTTATCCAAAACCTACAGCAATGCCATGTTATCAAACTTATTCAAACGATCTACTGAAACATATCTCAATTTAAAACCAAACAGGACTCCATTTTCAAGTGCAAACTATGTTTACTTCACCAACTTTTCATGAACACACAGGTGTGCACTGAATAACATAACAACAGTGCCTCCCTGACCAAGGAAGATTGTTAATTGAAAAAAATGTTTTCACAACAAAGGCACGACCATGCATCCGCTGAGTGTTCTACCGTTCACACGACTACTTTCACAGCCAAAGATGGAATACGCACATATGGATCACACACGCAGCACGCAATGAATAAAAAAAATCAAAGAACAAGATAAGTGAAAATCTTTTAAAAAACAGATTAAAAACGCATGTTTCCGAAAATCTACGCCTGGAACTGCCGGGTGACTAGCAACTGCTCTTTGGCGGTTTCCTTTTTTCCACGACAAAAGATCCCTTTCACTTTTCCGACTCCATTTGCATCTTCTCCCTCCAAAGTTTCTCGCCGGCCACGGTTCACCACCGCACACCTCCAGCCATGGACGAGGGAAAATAACAACATTCACCGAGCACATCACTATCCATGGTACAACCGTGCTGGAGGTGGTGTACACCAACGACCCAAGGACCGTGGAGCCGATCATTAAAAAGTACGAGGAATGGCTAAAGGAGGAGAAGAACATGTTCGTCGGCCTCGACCTCGAGTACACATGTAAGAGCAGTTACGTACGACAAGGGATCATCGTCGTCCAACTTTCCATGCACGAGCATGTCCTTGTATACCACTACTACAGGTCTGAGCGCTCCCAGGCGTTAGTTGACTTCCTGCAACGGAAAGCGGTAACTTTCACCAGCGTCGACACGAGGAACGACGAGACCATGCTTTCCCGTGCATGCATCATAATTCCAGACGAGCACCACGTCGACATCCAGAGGCTATTCTGCATCAAGGGTGGTGGAAAAGGGACTCCATGGCTGACCTTGCAGCGGCCATCATCCACCCCTCATACAAGAACATGAAGAAATCATTCCCAAAGGAGAAGCACCAGTTCTGGGAGTGGAAGCCGCTTTCCCCGATACACCTTGAGTACGCGGCAAAGGACGGGTATGTTAGCTATGAGTTGTACCGTAGAATCCTAATCATCAAGAACGGAATACGTCACCTCCACCAACAACCAGTGAAAGAAAGACTCTGCCCGCGTAAGAACAAAGACGAGGGATCTTCCAGTGGCTGGAAGCGTCGGAAGGGAAGCAGTGGTTGGTAAATTGCGAGAAAATGGATCGTGCCGTGATTAATTGATCTGCCGTGATCAAGTGATCAGGTGCGTGGCACAACTATTATGATAATTTAGGTTGAATGAACCCATGTTGTAAATATGTTTGTTCTTGCTCAAAGATGATGTCTGTATTGTATTACTATTTTACGTCTAAACTTTGAACACAGTGGTGTGCGTGTCTAAATGTAATTAGTAAGTTATGTCCAAGTATCGAGCAAGCATATATTGTATCCATGACTATAGAACTAGAGATATGTCGCACAACATTGTATTATAATTTTCATACTCAACCTTTACAAGATGCATCATGCATTTACAAGAATATGTGATGGTATTGTTGCAAACTTTCAGTAGAATGCTTATTCAACATTGGCATAAACAATTCATAAATATTACAGAAGAACATTCGGTACACAGACACAAGGGACAAGAACTTTGTTACTTTGACCACACCGTCCATTCACAGGTTCCTCTCCGTACACCAGTCCTCCATGATGCCACAAAACTACACTAGCGTGTACAACTGACCCATGTACAACCGTGCCTCTCTAAGTGTAGACTCAACCCATGCCTCTGGTGCCACGCACCCATGACCTTAGAGACTTCACACCTGTGCATCCACAACCGAGCCTCTCTAACCAAATATTCGAACCGATGCCTCTGCTGACATACATCCGTGCCTCAAGACACTTGAGAGCAGCAAGAGGGTTCAAAACCGTGCATCCACACAACCGTGCTTGTACTGACTACACTTCGGTGCCTCCGTTTTCTCGATCGACGTGCCTCACATGAAACCCACAGTAACTCTATGTGCTCCGCGCGACTGATCACCCGTGCCTCCGCACAACCGTGCCTGTACTAACTTCAATTGCGTGCCTCCATTTCATCAATCCACGTGCCTCACATAAAACCCACTGTAACTCTACGTGCTACACACACATATGCCTCTCGCATGAAACCCACAGTATCTCTGCGTGTTAGGCACCCGTCATCGCCCTTGTAACTTTGGTATTGCACACACGTTCCTCTCAGTATACTCGTGTTCCAAACAACCGTGCCTGTACTGACTGCAATTCCATGCCTCTGTTTGCTGAAACCACATGCCTCACATGAAACCCATGGTAACTCTACGTGCCTCCACACAACCGTGCCTGTTCTGACTTCAATTCCGTGCCTCAGTTTGCTGAATCCAGGTGCCTCTCACATAAAAGAGATGCACAGCCATGCCTCAGAGTAAACAACACACGTGCCTCTACTGTATTTATAACTTTGACCACAATTAAATAACATCCGTCCAAAAAACACCATCAAAAGAGATGCACAGCCAAGCATCTTATACATCAAAATCCATTATGTTCAAAGGCTATAACTAACATCACTGCGGCAGAAGATTGAAGATAACAGCAAGCCTCCCAACAAGCTGTTTGAAAGTTATCAGCACCAAGTTTTTTACTTCAATAGACGATGCTTGAAGAAAATCACTGAAACCTTCCTGTTTGAACACCATTCTATTACCCAAACCAATAAAGTAGGAGCAAGGAGTGCTCACATATATATCATCATCACCAGATTCCAGAGTAACTTCAAGAGTTAAAATGCCAGTTCTAGGAAAAGTCACAAACTCCTTCAAACTCCTCACAACAATACCAGGAATAACCTGACAAAAAACATCAAGCTATCAGAAATAGAATAAAAATTCAAAACTATAAATAGAAGATGTAATAAAAATAAATAAATAAACAGAAACAAAAAAACAATGGGAAAAAATCTGACCATATGATGACCATTAATATTCATGGAATCAATCCTGTGAACAAAAGGACAACAGGGTGTGTAGTCATCATCAAATAGTTGACACCTCATGAAATACATCTGCTGATAATTAAGAAAAACACCACGGGTGTAATAACAACTCCCAACAAGCTCCTTCTCAGAGTCGCTCAAACCATGTAGAGCTACAAAATATAATTAAACAGGCTCAAGGGAACAGAAAAATCAAAATGTACAATAAAACAAGATAAAAACTTCCTTAAAAATAAACCTTACCAACAGACGGTAAAGGAGACAACGCATCTCCACGACCAACACGATAAAAATCAATACCAATCCAAGTTCCATAATGTTCAAGCCTAATGGTCATTATATCACGAGGACGAACACCATAATCACTGACCAATCATTCCCAGGAAGGACCATGGAATTTGCTCCTCACACGACCATGACTAAACAGAACACCATATAAATAACCCTCATTGCACTGAAGAGCCAGATCAGTATCTTCGTCACCCCTCCTTATGGCTAAAGCCCTACACTCCTCGATGTAACGAGCAAGATGAGCTCTAACACTGCACGGAACATACTGCACAACAAATCAAAACAAGGATCATAATCAAAATATAAACAGCATGGACAGCACCAAAAGAAATAAGCGTGTGTGCCAAAAATTGAACAACTATAAAATGATTTTCTTACAACACGCCTCCAACAACGCCGATCCAGGACCACACTGAACCCATCTACAGAAGAATCAACAGAAGAACATGGGCTACCAGGCATACGGCAAAAAGGACAAGCCATAACTGCAAGGAACACAATGGTTATCAACAACTAATCCCACAAAACCTAGTTGAAACTTGACATCTGATAGTGTTGGTAGTCCCCACCCGTAACTACCCCATAAATCTCCATATCCCAGAAATATAATGGGAACAAAAAGAGAAACGAAAAAGGGAAACAGGGAACCCACGAAGGCAACCAGTAGGGAACAACGATATCGCGAACGAGTAAGCGCGCTCGACGCTAAAGAAGGACTACTGTAAGACCAGGCAACAAGCGCGGCGGCCGGAACAACTGCCGCCGTAACCACGCGACAAGAGCAGCGGCGGCGACGGGCGGAGACTACGGCAAAGAACAAACAATGCGCGATGAGGGTTCGCCCACAACAGACAAAAACGAGAAACAGATCTCAAAACAGATCAAAAGGTGTTACAAAACATTAGAAGTATAAGGACTAAAGTGAAAAAAGGAAAAACCACAAAGGGAAACCAGAAACCGGAAATCATGGGAGAAGCCGTGCGCGCTCCAAGTGTCACACGCGGAGCGCATCCAAAAAGTCTCGGGAGCGCTTCGCGCGTGACACTTGGCACGCGCGGAGCGCTCCCTGACTATTCGTTGCGGGGAGCACTCCTCAATTAGTGATTTCGGCAACAGGGGCAGTGATCGGAGTAGGAAGTGGATGAAGCCATGAGTGTGTAGGAGGGGAAGATTGCCTCCCATTCTTGGTTGCAGAAAACTTTGTCGAAGGCGACAAAAGTAGGGTTTTCTCTCTCGTTACTCCAGGTGAAGCGCCTGTTTTTGCACTTAATCTCTCGCACGCAAGCCTGGTCGATTGCATCTCTGAATCTGCTCATGACCCTTCTATTGATGTTATGGTTGCTCTTATCCCTTGCCTCGTAGATGACGTTGAAATCACCGTTGATTAGCCACGGCTCGCCAAGAGGTGGTCTACTTCTGCTCAGCTCCTCGAGGAAGTCATCTTTCCTGGTGTCGTCAGTTGGGCCGTAGACAGTGGTGATCCAGAAGGAGAAACCACCATGGGGGAGGAACGCTCTAGCAGTGATGGAGAATTGCCCTACAAATTGCATGGCGATTGTGATCTTGGTGGAGTCCCAGAAAATCGCGGCGCCACCACGGGTGCCCAATGTTGGCAGCACAGCGCAGTTGTCGGGTATGCGGCCTCCAACCTCCCTGACTAGCTGTGGCGTCCAGGCGTCGATCTTTGTCTCTTGCAAGCACAACAGAGCAAGGCTATGAGCGTCGGCAACCTCGCAAATGGTGGCCCTCTTCGTCGGCGAGTTCAAGCCACGGACGCTCCAATTCATAATTGGGGTGGTTGTGCTATGCATAAGGCAAACAAAAATGCTCCGACGATGAAATTTTTACTACTGTAGAGATTAAACAAGTACAACTACACCACCGAACGATCGGGGAGAGCCAGCGTCCACCAATAGGCGCCAAATTACACTGGCGTCTAGCTAATCCTCGTGGCCCAACACTAATCATGAAGTAAAAACCTAGCTCAGGCTTCCTGAAGGGCAATTGCCAACGGAGGCTAACTAAACTGGCGACTAACATGGATTACTCTTGGGCTGCACCGTCAGGGCCGGCCAGGCTGGCCATGGTGCGCAGCGCCTAGACGTCGAGGCGCGTGAGCCGGGCAATGCAGTCGATGTCGTCCTCCGAGAGCGGCTCGTCGAAGTGCCACAGCAGCGCCTCCGCCACCTTCACCGTCATTCGCTCCCTTGGACCGAGCACGCCGAGCTCCTTGACCAGGCGTAGGGTGGCCTGTTGTGCAACCGGGGTGGAGGAGGGGTTGGACGCCTGGCGGGCGATGTGCCTGACGGGGGCCGAAGGAGCGCGCGTCTTGGGCGGCGCTGAAGGCCTGCGGGCCAGTGGCACAACAGCGATGAGGGGCTCCGGGGCGTCACGGAAGAGGAGCCGGGCGGCGGCGCCGTCTTGTCCGATCTGCATCTGCTGCACCTGGTGCGTGACTGCCCCGAGTTCAGTCATGGTTTCGGCCGGGGGAGCCGTGGTCTTGCACGCGTGGACCGTAGCTGGCTGCATGCTTGCTACGGGCCCACCGGAGGTCAACGCCTTTGCCCCGCTGGCGCATGTGTGGTCGATGTCGAACTCCAGCGGGACGGCGAGGGCGTCCGCGACGGCCTCCTCGAGCTCAGCCTGCCCCGGCTCGACGCGTGGTGGGGAAGGGAGCTGGGTGTTGCCGTTGTTGAAGAATGCGGTGACGTGGTCGATAACGTCGTGGCTCCGCTGCGCGGGCGGAGGGGCCGGCGGTGAGGGAGCACCACGCAGTGGTAGAGGGAGGATGGCGCGGATGGCGACCTCGCCCCCCCCCCCCCGTGGCAGCCCTTGCCGCGGTGCCTGCTGGTGGGAGTGTGGCTTCGCTGACGCGGCTGCTGGGAGTGCTCCTTCGCCGCCGCCGGGGCTCGGCTGGAATGCCCGCGGCCCAGCAGCGTGTCCGCCCATGAGCGCCGCCCTCCGCGCTCGCTGTCGTGGTCGTCGTGGTCCCTGCGGCCTGCCCCATGCTGCAGCCCGTGGCAGCCCGAGGAGGCCACCGCAGGCGGCTGGCGGCGCCCCTGCCCGTCCTCGACGTGCCAGGTCCATGTCGCTGGGTACACCGCCGGGAATGGAGCGTCATCGCCCGACTCCGACAAGGGGAGGCCGCTCTGGCGCGAGCGGGAGGACTGCGGCGTGCGGGGGGTCCAGTCTTCGATCCTGTCGACGTGCACCAGCAGCTCACGGCGCCTGATGCCAGGCGGGGGCGCCACCTGGCGGCTCGGCGGCGAGAACACGAGCATGGCCTCGACCCGTCCCGCCCCGCGGGCCGCGCGCCAAATGTCATGCTTGGTGGGGATGCGCGTGGTGTCGGTCGTCCACACCCAACAGGCGAAGGACTTGGTGTGTCCACGCTCGTGGGTGCGGCTGTCCAGGCGATCGACGATGCAGAGGTCACCGAGGACTTCTTCCGCCCCCTCCAGTGACCACAGCTGCATGGGCATGTGGTCGATGACGACGCAGACGTGGAGGCGTGGTGGTCATGGCTGGTGACGCGCAGCAGGTGTGGTGGCGTGTGGAGTTGTTCCTCGATGGCGCGGCCAACCGACATGGGGTTGGCAGTGTGCTGCGACGATGCGGTCATGAGGAGCACGACGTGCTTCTGGAGCAGGAACTCCTGGTGCTCCAATGCCGGGGTGGAGACCACCACCTTGTGGCTCGATCTGGGGCGGCGCGAGGGGTCGGTGAGGAAGGCCTGGAGGTCCATGCCGGTGGGTTGCGCGGCCGATGGAGGTGGCGACGGGAAGCGCAGTCGCTCCCTCACGGGGCCGCGGGTGGCGCCGTCCGCCCCACGCCTCTTCTTTCGGTTCTGTGGGCACTCTCTACCAAAATGGCCTTGCAGCTTGCAGATGATGCACCGGAGTGGGTCTCGGCAGTCTATGCGGTGGTGCTCACTACTAAGGCATCTGAAGCAGCGGCCAGCGAACTGGCTTAAGAAGGCAGCACGGCCCGCGTCCTCCTTAATGGCGGAGCGCCTACCCATCCGCCTTGGCTGGTGGCGCTTGGAGTTGCCCGAAGATCTACTGAGCGCGCGGCGTTGTTGCTTCGATTTGACCTCCGTCCATTCGCCCTCGTCGCTCGAAGAGGAAATGGACGGTGTAGGGGAGGGCACTACCACGATGGATTTAAGCCGGCATCCACCGGGGCAGGGGGTGCTCCGCATGGACCGCTGGCCCGCGCGCGGCTCCCGCCTTGGAGCTTTCATCAGGAAGCAGAAAACGCGCCGGGGAGCCGGGGCGGGCCGCTGACGTCGGGGAGCGAGGGGGAGGGGGAGCGGAGCGACCGGCGCCAGCAACCGACCGCTGGATCTGGGCGGATCCGCTGCGGTTTTAGGTGCGTCCCACTCCGATCCAGTGTGGCGCGGGGAGCTGACCGGGCGGTGGGATCCAGCTGGGGACCGAGGGCCCATGGCCAGCAGGTTTGGTGGCGCCCCGGCCCGGGCAGGCAGGGACGGGGGCTGGTGGCCGCCGAGGCCGGAGTGGCGCACGTCGCGGGAGGGGGAAGTGGAGGGGAAGGAGAGCCTGGTCATGGAAAAGTCGGTGCTTCATGAGTGACCACGCGAGCCCAGTAACCAAAGCTCGCAAGGTCAAATCCACTGGCTCAGTTAATTAGGAAGAACCCTTGTTCCATCCCAAACTGAATAATTATATATTCTTCTACTGCATATTTTAAACTCTAAATAAACTCTTCGTCAGCCATGACATATTGACGTGTCGTCACCTCTTCATGCATACTGGGCGAGCCACCAAACAGGCCGACTTTGCATCACACTTCATAAGTCCTCTATGGGCTGCATTGCCAACAAACAAACACGCCTCATACTTCTCATTGTTCTCTCCAATTGAAAATTTTAGCCGCATTTGGCTGGAAGTACGAGCTGTAAGGCATGCACGAGAGAAACTATATGCAAAAACAAATTTCCCATGCACGACACGTGAACCACACATCCAAGAAAACAACTTCAAAGCTGAAATCTTGCAGCTCCCGACTTTCTCCTGTCTTTTCCTTGTCCTCACCTCACCTCGCCATCTTTCTGTCTGCATGGCAAGCAGTTGGCCTACCCCCTCTATCATGTATTCCGGATTAAAATACGGATGCATGTTCGCCCATGAAAAGAGGAAGCAGCGTTGCTTATGGGTCCAGTAACGGCGGCAGCTGTTGCATGTCAGGATACAGTAGAATACGTGCAGTGCTGGTTGCTTGATGACAGTGAAGCAGCACTGTATTGCAACGAGACAAGCTTGTATAGCTTCACAAGCAAAACTGTGCACGCCGGTCATCCCTAGTGTTAACCACTTTTTAACGTGGTCAAGCAAATCTAAAATCTAACCTAGTTTGGCAACAAAGTTTTTTCAAAACCATGGTATTCCAAAACCTAAGTATTTCAATACATGGGCAATAAATACTTCAGTTTCTAAAAGTCATAGTTTTTCTCAGTTTTGATAAAACTACCGAGGTGTATGGCAAGTGGTAGTTTTTCTCAGTTTTCTTTGATTTGCATCGACTGTTACGTTGTTGCATGCATATTCAGCTACACTCAGGGATCAACTTGTACTTAGCCTTGCACGAGCATGTTCTCCTAGATGCTAGAATCTGTAGTGGAGTTATCTCTTGTGATCCATCAAAGACCGTGGTAACACATGCACTGAAGGTCGACTTTTGCAGCTCATGTACGTGTACGTCCGGCTAGCTATCGATTTATGCATCACAGGTTGATGGCCAGAAGTTGGACACAAAGAGAGACCAAGCAGCCAGCGCTTTCTTGGTTTTAAAAAAAGAGGTCACAGCCTCTTTTTTATATACAACAAAAATACCACAGTTTTAGAGATACCATGGTTTGTTGAACTGCAGTACTTTTTTCATCCAAACGACTCAAAGTATTAAATATCAAGCTTTTCTCAAAAAACACAGTATTCCTAAAAAACCACAAAAATACTTTGGCTTCCAAACGCACCCTAAAAGTTTTTAGAGAAGAGGGTTTGCCCAACTTTAACGAGCTGAAGCCCTAAAAAATTTACAACTAGATCTGGAACGACGAATAAAAATGTTCACACACACGGAGTTCGATACAAACCCTACAGGGTCCTTAGCTCAAGAACCGAAACACACAAATAAAACAAAAGACAGCAACCAAGCTTCCCGTCGACTCATCCATCCTGAGAGGTACCCTCCTTCCTAAGGGATGTGACATACGCGCGGAGCTTGCTGCAAAGGACATAATTTCTTCCATCTCCGTTGGTTTGCTTAGTGGCTTACACATATGTAAGAAGATAGTCAATTTGTAAAGGTCATCAGCCGGTTGTTTAAGAAAAAAGTCCTTCAATAAGTGCTTTGTTACAGATTTGTCGTAAGGACCAAGAAATAGCGGCAAACATGATTCATGCAAAGATGGCATCCTGTCCCGCACAAATTGCCAAAGATTTTTTTTTTATCTTGACAGGTAACTTTGCCTTGCAAATGTCCATGGCCTGAAATTGGGAAGCTCCCTGATGGAGCGCCTTATACAAAGACTTCATGGAAAACTAGCAAGAGCGTTCAAGTTTCCACCAGAAAGAATCAGCTTCCGAGGATGGGCGTCGAACCCGAAGCCAGTCTATAAGGAAGAGCAACCCCTCGGCCTCTAGGGTCCGAGCGATCTCCGAAAAGAAGGACTCCACTGTCCATTTCTCCCGACATCGCTAACAAGAGCATTTGGAGAGCCAGAAATAGCAAAAAGTCTTGGAGAATGAAGCTGGATGGTTTGTACTTGACCACACGTCCAACCACAACACCGTTGACCGACCATTACCAATGGTGTGAACTGCACCAATACGCGGGAGATGAAGATTCTTAGAAATAGATTTCCAGGACACTGACTCGTGTTGAGAAGGAGCCGTAGGCAGAGGAGCATGTTGAAGGTACTTGAATCTAATAATATCCAGCCATAGACCACCTTCCCCGGTCAGGATTTTCCACGCCCGTGTGGCCATGAGGCACCAATTCTTGTATTTAGTGCTAAGGATACCTAGGCCTCCAACCTCCTTAGGGGCACAAATGATGATCCAATTCACCATGTGGTACTTTTGTTCGCCTAGTTCTTTACCCCCAAAAAACCTAGAACGATCAACTTGAATTTACCATGAACTCCATCTTGGAGTAGAAAGAAACCCATGATAAACATAGGCAGACTCGATAAGCATGCATTGATCAACGCAAGCTTACTAACGGAAGATTGGTATCTGCCCACCCAAGGCCCAACACGGCTGACCACTCTATCGGTGATAAACAAAAATCTTCAATCATCAAGTGCTTGTTGGTCAGAGGCATACCTATGTACTTGATTGGCAAGGTTCAAATCTTGCAATTCCTCATGTGCGCAACTCACAATTTGTCCTCCAAGTTCCCTTTGGTGACAAACGCCTCACTTTTATCAAAGTTGATATTGAGCCGGACATGGACCCAAAACACATCAGCAGAAACTTTAGATTGGCCAGTCTAACCGGGTCATTCTTAATTAAAACAAGGGTGTGTCGTCACCATGGTGGAGATGCGTTATTCCACCCTCATGAATTTCCGTGAACACTCCTTGAATATGACCAGCTCTCTTAGCACCCTCTAAGATAGCACCCATAGCGTCCACAACTATGTTAAATAAGATAGGGGAGATCAGATCACCTTACCAAACTCCCCTCAAGTTCCTAAAAAAGGGGCCATGCTCAACATTGATATTAATGGCATTTGCTATCCCCAACCCATCCCCTGCGTGTTAGATTGTCTTTAGTAAGAATACTATTTCTAAGAGTCAGCCACAAGAAAACATTTACCCGAGGAGGCATTTTAGTTTTCCACAGGAAATTATGAGGATATTTATAGCCAGTTTGTATCAGGAATCTATAAATAGGACTTGACTAAGTAAGTACCGTTCTTAGTTAGTGACCATATATTCACGTCTTTCTGATTATTTAAGGTCACATTTTCACAAGCATTTTTAACATGATCCCAGAGCTCTAGGGAATCGCCATGCAAGGTTCTTCTAAACACTACAAAAAAATACACTTCCGTGATGATACGTGTTTGTCACAGTAGGTCGCGTTTTTTGTCATGCATGTACATCCATGACAAATTTATGACAGAATCAAGATAGTCATACCTGTGCTATCGTAGAAGTGTTCGATGACATTACCAAAATTATCATCACAGAAGTGTCCACTTACATGACGATAAATCGCGCGTCACAGAAGTGCTTTCGTCAAGGGTGATCGACACGTGGCATCCACCATAACGGAACATCGTTAAGCTATCGGGTCGGGTTTTGGATCCGATAACCCGTTAACAGCCCCGACCAATGGGGATTTTCCACGTGTAAAATCATCATTGGCTGGAGGAAACACGTGTCGGCTCATCGTTGGGACAGATGTCATCCACTCATTTGACAGAAGGCGCCTATGATACGTCGACACGTGGCACGGCCAATCAAGTTTAAATGGGCCGGCCCAACTAAAGGCCCACAAGATTTAGCGGCCCATAATGGGCCGTCCCAGTTAAAGGCCCATGAGATTTTGCGGTCTATAATGGGCTGGCCCAGCTAAAGGCCCACAAGATTTCGCGGGCCATAATAGGCCGGCCCAGGTAAAGGCCCACAAGATTTTTGTGTGCCATAATGGGCCGGCCCAGGTAAATGCCCACAAAATTCTTGCGGATCATAATGGACCGGCCCAGCTAAAGGCCCACGAGATTTCGCCGACATTAATGGGCCGGCCCAGCTGTAGGCCCACAAGATTTTGAGGACCCTAGTAGGCCGGCCCATTAACTGGCTGCCATGTTTTGGGCCAAATGCCGGCCCATAATTGATCCGGTCCATTAATGCCCTGCCACGTTCCGGGCCTAGTAGTGGCCCATATAAGATCCGGACCGTTAAAGCCTCCCACTTTCTGGGCCAAATCACGGCCCAGATCAGGTCCGACCCTTTAAGAGGATTTGGGCTCAATTATGGCCCATATCAGATTCGGCCCGTTGACTGGACGCTATGCTTTTGGGCCCACTTGCTAAAAGCCCTTTTAGTAATTCGGCCTGATATTAGTTTCGGCCTGTTAAGGGCCCATTTAACATTTCGGCCCTATAATAATTTCGGCCTGTTATAAGCCCGTCATATAGTTGGGCCTAACTACGACCCGGTTTGCATCCGGCCTGCTCGCAGCCGATATCTGATTGGGCCAAAAAAAGACCGAGACAACTTTGGCCTTTTAAAAGCCTGTGAATTGATCCGCACAATCATGGGCCGGGGTCCATTTCAGGCTGCCGCCGGCCCGTGAGCTATTCGGCACGTTTCAGACCCAGCCTACTTCTCAGCCTCCTAAAAGCCCATTGAGTTTTCTTGCGAAAAAAGGGTCGGGGGTTACTCGGCCTATTAAAGGCCCGAATCTACTAGTGGGCCAGTTTGATGGGACCATGATGCAGATAATACATCGTGATTGCATGACGGTCCGATTATGTACCGTAATTTTACGATTTGGCCAGTTTACTGCGAAGACAGGATATATATACAGTAAAATAACTGCAGCATCGTGAATAAGAAAAAATCTAGACTATACAATAAAGAAATTATAGCATATTACATCCACTGGGCATCAAAGTTCGCCACTATGATAATAAACCACAAGCAGACAGCAGATTACATACATTGGGCATCAAAGATCGCCACCAGTGCAAATAAACACGCCGACAAAATAATATACAAAACCGAGAGCACTTCAATAGAGTTCAAGAAAGGTTAGCCCTGCTGGGGAGCTGCAGCGCAAGCAGCTGAGAAAGATGATGAGACTGCGCTTGTTCAACACTTATATCTTCCTCACTCTGAAAGATAAACAAGCAGACAGATGACAGGTTTTGCACATAAAAGTATCAGTGCTGACAATTCATCACATTTCTTACTGACAAATAAAGTGACACAGTTTAAAATTGCATTAACACAATATGGTATTGTTCAGGTCAAGACATGGCAGGAATTGACATTGTGTAGGAGTTGGCAGCTTCACGACACCACTGGATTACAGATCAAGAACTCATAAGTATCAATGGTTAGTGTGCTGTCAATTTATCCCATTTCAGATTGGCAAATAAAGAGGCGGTTTAAATAATAATACAATGATATGACATTGTTCATAGTTAAGACATTGCAGAATATGACATTTTGCTGTAGTGGGTAGGTTCACCACACCACTAGATTACGGATGAAGAACAGAAGTATACATGCAGTGCAAAAGTAGATCACTTGCTCTGTATAGTTTAATTTACATGGTATGAAGAAGGAACTTGGTTGTACAACTGAAAACTTAAATTAAGAAGGACAAACTTTTGTTTATGAACTACATAATAAACTTTAAACATGCAATTTGATGCAAACAACAAAAATAAACAGCTGTTGCAGTCATGCCTAACCAAATATACACAACAAAGTTTGAAGGCTTGAGAAGGACAAACTTACATTACTGGTGAAGACAGGCTCTATAAAGCCCTTGTCCATGCTGATGGGGGGGGGGCAATTCAAGAAATTTAGCACAAAATGTTCTTCATAAGCATTGCCTTTATTCTACATTTTGGTAAGAGTAAATATAGATGTGATAATATACGAAAAAATGGAGAATATTTAAGATAATATGAAGAGTGATGCTACATAACCAAGTAGCTATAAATGTATGTGCAGCGATACAGGCAAAAGGCACAGCCAAGAGCAATGCACAGCTAAACTTCTTCAGTACCAACCTTATGGTATAAATATAGATCTGATGTGTAGAAAATGGAGGGCAAAGGAAAATAAGCTGCAGAGTGATGGTACATGAACAACTACCTGTCAATATAAGTACACTGATAAAGGACAGTATGTACTTACAAGAACAATGCAGAGCTAAAAAAATTCATTAGCATTGGATATATTCTACACTAATTAACCATTCATACAGATCAGATAATTTGGAGCGAACAATTGATAAGCAAGCTATCATGCATACTGCTGTCACATAATGAACCAGGTATGTATGCAAGTACAGTGATACCGGACAACAGGTACTAACAAGAGCAAAGCAGCGGGCAGCATATTTGCGATATCCTGTCGTTCTTTTCAAACCGGAATTCTTCTTCGAGCTGATTTCCTGCAAAAAAGATCCGTAAGGCACATGCGGAAAAGTAGAAGTTCAAATTGTCATGTGATTTCATATACACTACCTCATCCTGGGAATGAGACCAGTGCATAACAAGGTTTTTCCATTCAATATCTTCTAAATTTAGCATAGGAGACTTCGCCGGAAATTCGTTTATAGACTTGCCATCAAAGTGTGATTTCCTCGGGTAACACCGATACTGCTGCAATGCTTCCTTGAAAAGCACAAGCAAGCTTTGCTCATCATGACTATCCAGATTGACCCTCACCTAGTTACAACAATGTAATGTAAATCTTGATGTGTTCGATTAGCAGAAAACAGGGAAATAATAACCATGAATAATAGCACTTACACGTAAGTTGGACAGGAAGATGTGAATATGGTGTTTGTCTTCACTATAATCTTCCCATGATGGGAATATATGCACGTAGTCCCTAACAACATTGAAATCGTTGTCTTTTAAACTGGGAATAAATGGAATGGGGTTCCAATCTGCAGGAATTGGCCGTCTCTGCAGTTGGGATAGGTCTTCGGCCGGTGGACTTGCTGTATTTTTTGCTGGAGTGGGATTTTTCTGTGGTACGGCTGATGCTATGGCAAATGAAATCGGTATACCTTTTGCTGGAGTGCAGGTCCTGTGTGGTGGGGCTAGTGGTGTGGCCAGTGAAGTATGGGTACAGTCTACTGGAGTCGGTCCTATGTTTTGTGTCACTGGTTGTACAGCCAATATAAGTGGGGCGTTGTCTGATTTCTCCGGCACCATCATGTTTTTCAAGGACTTCGCTGGTGCTCCTTCAGGTTCGGCAATCACCCTCTTCCTTTTTGATGTCTGATGCACAAGAACAGCATTTGAGTGAAAAAACATGGCATGACGACAGATGGAATATGTATTGATAATGGATGGGCATAGCATCTCGAGTTATATGATGAGTAAACTAAGCAGATGGTGGTGCAACAAAGTAGAAGAAATGCAAGACAACATATGCAAGATACGCGCAATCAATAAAACCTTGCAAAATTAGAACACGCACCTTGATGGTTGAACAGGACAGGCCATCTGCCTTTGACTCCTTGAGGTTAGAATAGTCATTAGAATGATATTCTGAACAAGAATCAACAGGTGGGGAGCGTACGAGTTTCATTGATTCCAAAATGGCACTCAATCCCTTGGTGCCAATTTTGTAAGTCATTGCAGTGTTCCACAATATTCTTCTGATGCGCGGATTCTGATATTCACTGCAATTGCGTATAATATTTGAGAACCATGAAAACATAAATAGTTGTGAGATTATCTTTGTAAAGCAGATGATATTCTAATATAGGGGCACCCCTGTAAACACTTATGTGCTATCACTGGATTCTGATGAGAGAGCTCATGTGTGCTGTAATATCGTGCGTGCATTTATATAATCTGGCACAAGTACACAAAAAAATAGGCTCCAGAACTAAGGATAGCTGGCAGATGATAGGTTCATAATATAATGTATAGATAGTTTATTGCCAAACCATGATAACAAGAGAACACAGCAACTAGGCAGATCATAGTGTACATAACAGGGGTACACCATAACCACGATATATAAATCGGGAAAGTGGAACTGGCTTGAAAATACGGTGTTGTATTGCCGCTAGTAATTGAAAGCCTATTGATCGCGTACAGGCCAGCACTATCGAACATGGTAAAGAAGAGCAAGCAGATTTTGGATAATAAAATGTTGGTTGCGCAGTGCCCACACATGATGAACCAGAGCGCATTAAGAATGCAACTCCCAGCTGTCTCTCGACCATTTCAGGCGGTTGGATGAAGATCCTACGTCTCCTAACCCTTCTTCTTCCTCATTTGTGATTCTTCCCATACAGAACACCGCACGGGCCGCCGGACGGACCACCGCCCCCCATCGCTTGTGTTCCTCCGTCACCCCCACCCCCCACCCGCGTCGAGTTTTCTTCATTCGGCGAGGCCCCACAACCACCCGAGCCCCTTGGATCACACCGGCGAACTCCGGCGAGCTCTAAAAAATCGACTGACCCAATTTTGAAATTTAGTCTACTGTGATTTAACTAGTGTGGAATATAAAAGGGGAAAACCATAAGCATTGGGAGTATAGTGTGAGCATGCCATGGCGGATCTGAAGGTGCAAACCAGACAAAGGCAACTTCGCAACCAAGACAAGAAATCAGAGTAAAGCAGTGGCGATCTATTTTCTTGCTGTGATAAATAAGTTGAGCAGATACGAAAGAGTACCGCCTCTGGTACGGTGCCGTGTACGCATCTGGTGAGAATTTGACGGTGCTGCGGTAGCGATTGCTGTCAGCGGCGTGGAAGCAGATCTAGGAGGGTAGACGGTGGCGGCAGGGCGCGATGGACGAGACGGTCGTAGGAGCGGCGCTGGCAAGGTGGACGACGGCAGGGATGAAGCGAGAGGACGGGATGCAAGGATCCCGGTCTGAAGGCGTGGATGAGAGAGGTCGATCTCTTGTAATGGACGGCGGCGTTGGGGTATCAGCTCTGGCATGGTGGAGAAGGACTACGGTGGATGGGGTGGTGGACGGCGGCGGACGGAGGAGGGTGGGGTGGAGAGGGTGTTTTGGCGCCCACGGAGTATGAATGGGGAAAAGGGAGGTAGAGAGGAAGGGGGGGGGGGAACCATGTAGTCAGGGCGCCCTTGTCTCAAATGCGAGGAAATTTACAAACTTAGCCTCCGTTTCAAATTTCTACTACATCACAGCAACATTAGTCGGTTGGGGATAGGACGGTAATCTCGCATACACCGAATATTTGCCGAAGAGAGTTTGTTTTTGGCGCCCACCGTGTATGAATATGAATCAGGGAGGGAGTCGATTTCGGCCGAGGGCACACTATGTTTTGGCGCCCACCGTGTATGAATCCGGGTGAGAGGCGGTTACGTCACGTTTGGGTGAAACTACAAACCTACCCGTATCGAAACCTATAGAAATCCAGCAGATAGGCTTTGCACGGCAGGGATAGGCAGTAGTGATTTCCATCTCGCGGATTTTGGTTTCGGGCAGTTACTGCGACTTTCCCCGCTTCATCCAAATTTTGCACAGTGCACGTTTACCGTGCCAACTCAATTCAAATCCCCTTTGTATTCTACTATTTTTTCGTGCGGGATCCATTTTCAATTGGAATTACATTCTATATACATCATTTTTTTTACATATATACTTTCAAAAGCACAACACCATTTATACATAAATATGGTTTACAAATGGCATGATCTCAGATTCATAAGGTTGTATCCATCAATTTGGATTTTCAAATATTTGAAACCACTTTATGTTGAAATCCAATGTATGCATTCCTCGCTAACTGTCTCCAATTAATGTGTGTTTCATGCGGGTTTTTTTTTAACTTCTCAAACATGTATAATGTGTTTCACACACGCAACATATAGTGTAATCCCGTTTAGACACTAATTGCATATAAACCATGCATTGTTTGTAATTGAAGAATCTATGGATCACCAATATTGATAAACTATATAACATTACACATGTGCCCAAATTCAAATGAATATGCATGTTTGATACACCAATTTGCGTTATGATATTATCGATGTCGTGATCTCCAGTTTAAATATTTGAATCCCCTTTAATCCAGATATTCGTCTCATATAGCTATCACTCATGCTTATATAGGACTATCTCTCTGGACCTATACGCGTTCATCGTCTCTCAGGCATCTCTCGTGCTACCTGTATGTCGACAATGATCTTTTATCTTCGTAACACACTGACGGTACTCTCTCCATCGACCTTCATCACTATATCTCTCTCTAAGTATATCTCGCTCCCTGCTATGTGTCTCTAGCTATGATTCTCCATGTGGAATCTCTTTCTCTCACACAAACACAAAACTTTGTCTCCCGGGGTCTCATTTCTCTCAACTATTCCCATGTGTGCCACTCACACACCCCTCATACAGAGATGTCTTTCGCTCCTTAGATATGAGAACCTACGACTCTTCCTCTTCAATATGTCTTTCTCACACACAAACACAAACTCTGTCTCCTAGGGTCTCATATTTCTCCATTGTTCTCTTGTATGTCTCTCAAACACACCCTCTCTCCCTAGAGATATCTTGCGTTCCCTCATATGTCTCTCGAGCTATCACTCTCGTTGTGAAATATCTTTCTCTCTCGCAGACACAAAACTCCGTTTGTCTGGATCTCATTTCTCTCTGATATTTGTTTGTATGTGACTCACATGCACCCTCTCTCTATCTCTCTCACACCCACACACATAACCCAGCCTTCTGATCCACTCGACTCGTATCTCTAGCGCACACTAGCTGGCATCTTTATCTTTCTATTTATCTGTTTCTCCATCAACCTTCTTTCTCGCCCTCACTCTTGATTCCTATCACGCACACTACATATGTTTCTCTCTACATGCATGCAGTCAAGTGCCCTCTCACACACATATATAACTTCACCCTCTGAACCACCCGACGGTCATCTCCGACACCCAAACTAACGGATGTCTCTCTAGCTAGCATCTCCATCTCTGTATCTGTCTGTAGTTTCTCCGTCAACATTTCTTTCTCGCACGGAGTCTTGCTTCCTATCACCAACATTATATATCTCTATCCATACATATGCATTTATAGGTTGATCTCTTTTGCACAATCGTTGCGCCTCACCCCCTCTGCTCGCCATAGATGCATGCTCCAGCCCACGCCACTATCTCTTAAAGACAAAAACACATGCTCAATTGTCGGGCCTTCTTCCTTGCATTCTGACATGCATGCATATTGTCATACCGATCCGTCTCTCCCATGTTGTTGCTCTTAGGACTTATGTCTTCTTTCTTTTATCTCGATCATGCGCGCGCGCACACACACATCCCACGTATACATGTATACCTCTCACACATGCACATTCAAGGTCTCTATGTCTCCATACGTAGTTAATTACCGTCAATCCTAACGCCACGTCGAATCGTTCTCCTCTTTTGTGCACATAACTTCCGCCTGGATGGGCAAAACACACACTCACACTTAACAATCTCCTTCTAGCTGCCCCCCCCCCCGCCCCGCGCGCCTCTCAATCTTCCCCTATATCCCCGAAACCAATAAGACCATCCCTTTGTTTAATTCCCGCCTACATGCACCATC
>NC_041383.1:648258807-648282703 GCF_002162155.2 Triticum dicoccoides | reverse complement strand
CTCTCTCCTCTCTCTCTCTCTCTCCCTCTCTCTCACACACACACACCACACACACTAAGACTCCATCTCACACACACATGCTCTAGGTGGAGCATTTGTTCCTACCACCCTTCATCCAACCTTACCCGTATGATAAACAATCACCTTTATTTACTTGCATAACATGGACAGATTCCACTTTACTTTAGTAGTCAGCAAACTTATCATCTGTATATACCCTTATAAAAAAACGAGTTGGCGATGATGGTGTGCCTGCCATATTGTAATACAGACCGTATGATCTATATCCGACGGATAGGAAGCAAACTATGATAATTTTACAAAAGATACCCGCACCTCTCTCCACATCATTATCTCCCGCAACCTCATTGCTCAGCAATTAAAAAAGGAATAAGTCTCTGGAACAATCTAGCATGCATGGTGGCCGCTGCCGCCTACCGGCGCCGTCCATCCCCATGCCTCCGCCCATTCCGACCACCAGTCACCACCACGCTCCACTCCTCCTCGCCTTATCTCTCATCTTTCATTTTTTCGATGACATTCTCGAGATACCAGTTTTCCGATAAAATTCTCGAGATATCATTAGTTTTTACACATGGGATTACTCCTGCATGGGTCAATCACAACAGGTGTTTTGTAAAAAAATGATATTGATGTTCCGTGCAATGCACGAGAATCTTGCTTGTAATTATATAACGCAAATCCCGAGCAGGAAGTGACATTTTTTTTACACAACCACGTTAACATGGCCATGTAAATCACGAGCAGGAAGGAGAAGGGCAGCGGGCTGTGGAGTAACGTTTTTTACCACGATTTCTTAGGAAACTGAGTGCAATAATTGAGTAGTTTTGCAAACTACCATTACTACTACACCTGAAACGGTTCAAAACCTATACTCCCTTGCCAGCGTGCGCTTCCCCGTGAAACGGTCAGTGTCGCCTGGAGCTTCAGTGCCGCATTAATGCTCGGCCAGAGCGGAGGCGACCTCTCACTAGCGCCGGCTTTGAAGTGGCGCAACGGCCGAGAGAGCGCCGCTTCCCGGTGCACGTGACTGCTCCACATCGAGACTGGCCATAGGCCCTGTTTCGATCCATGGGTTAGAGTTAGTTTGAGCTAGTTGGGGCTCAAATAGACCTAAAGTATCCAAGCATGAGGGTTTAAATTGGAGCAAGTTGCACCGAACCCACCAAAAAAAACTATCCCACCCAAGAGGTGCTAACTGGAGATAGTTCTCATTGGGACCACTGAAAAATCACTTTTCTCTCTCCATGAAGTGCATTTATTGTCAATCTAACCCTGTCACCCAAACACCTCTTTGGCTACAGTTAGTTCAGGGTTAGTCATGAGTTAGTCTAACCTCTAGCTAAGTTAGAGTATCAAACAGGACCAGTATAGGACATGCAAGTTGCTCAAAGCATACAGGCAAATTCGTACGTGAAAGGATTTTTTTTTCTTTTTGAAAATGGAACGTGAAAGGAATTTTTTTTAGAATGCTCTTGGCATGTCACTAACATGTGATAGTTAACCGACCTCAATAGACGGCAGAAATTCCAGCCCGCCGCACTTTGATAGAGACAAGGAGGGAGAAGCGATACAGGCTGCTGGATTACTAGAGATAGGTGTCGCACGGAAGCCAAGAAATATGGTGATAGCGTGGATTAGCCATGTACTAGTATGATGTAACTACACTGGGCTGCCGTGTTTCGTACTCTTCCAGTCCACTGTGGATATGATTGGTTAATTTTATATCGCTGAATAATATTAAATATTATGAGTGCAGACGCTCCACCACGAGGTTCCTTGCTCCTTCTCGGTCATCCGGAATCTATGTTCTTCCACTCTTTTTTTTACATGAGCTTTGTTCATCCTTTTGCCAACACGCGAGACATCTAGCATCAAGGCGCACGTGTTATGCAACAATCGTTCCATCTATATGAAGAACACGTGGCACTGGAACTACGAGACGGACATGTACCCAGGAGTGGACGTACGAACCTGATTAATGTAGCATAGTAAGTGAAGTAGAAAGGCACAAATGGTATGAACATGCGTGGCATACAGGGTGTGTTTGGTTGCGTTCTCGTCTCAGCATAGTTGTTCCCTCTTCATGCATGCTCAACTCAACACCCCTCTTCATGCATGCTCTCTTCATGCATGCTTCTAGTGTATTTGTGCTAAACTAGTGTGGACTCATGCACCCTCCATACACTCTACCAAACACCCAAAAGTAGGTCGAGAAGGGAACTCTTGGGAGGCATTTGTCTCTTACTACGTACTACCACTAAATGTTGTACGTGCAATGCACGGTGATGTTATGGAGTACGTGTCTAAGTACTCTACTACTATATTAGTTGGAGGCACATATTAACTTTTATATTTGTTTACGTGTATGTCCCAAGACCTGCCAACTAGACGTGTCTTTCTCTCCAGGTCGCACTTTGTATCGTTCATACAGCTAAGTACTACTACGTGTGGTCTCCGACCCAGAAGTGGAAGAAGTGGAGACGCTCTACCACGCTGTTTTTTTTACGCTTGGCTCTACCACGCTGTTCATGTCCCACTCCTTTCACTGACGTGTGGGACATCCAGCATGTGCCGTGTTTGGCACCCTTCGTCGTAAGAGTTGAAACGCTAGCATTCATCAGAAATAAAAAATAATTATAAATCGGCAGTGATACTATTTTTTTTCGAACCAATCAACAGTGATACTATACCACGCGGTTTCCTTCCTCCTCGATATCGGAAAGAATACTTCTGTTCGCCAACATGTGGGACGTCGACCATCCTGGTCCACTTGCCATGCACGCAGAACTCCAAGGGAGAGTCACCCAGGTCGTCGCGCCGCAGTAACAATGACTAATGAGCCGTCAAATCACAGGCCCACTTCCCACTTTGAAGTTGCTCGGACGGAGGAACCATCATGACTTCGTTGAATTCCGCTTCTTGAAGAAAACTACTGTACCAGCAGTACTGCTAGCTACAGTATTTACTCCAACAGAGGCCTCCTTTCATTCATAGGATAGGAATATGAAAATCATAGGAAGTGAGATGACATGCATCTCAATTCCTATAGAGAAAGAGATGCCATTTGATGCATAGGATAGGAATTTTTCCACTTAGTCTAGGCTAATGTACTGGTAATTTGCTCTAAAAACTACAGTAGTAACTAGTAGTACTAGTACATGCTCGTACTCAGACACAGACACACACACTAACTACTAGTACTACTACTTCTCACATGCTGGCCAGACGCCGTCGTTATCCTTCCCGGCTTTGTAGGCGACACCCCACCGTGCTTGGATCTCCGCCGACCCCTCCGCAGCAGCGCGTGCGTCCTTATCTTTTTTGCGGCGGCGGGCCTCTCTTTTCTTGAGTGCTTTCTGAATTTTCCGCTCCCTCTGTGCGGCTTTGGCCGCCTCTTGCTCTACCTCCCATTCGGCCTTGGCATCTTCAAATTCCTCCCACATAGTTGTGAGGTCGCAAGCGGCGATGAACTCGGCACGGCGGGATGCCATCGCTTCCCTACCATTTTGTGTGCCT
Source organism: Triticum dicoccoides (assembly GCF_002162155.2). NCBI lineage: Eukaryota > Viridiplantae > Streptophyta > Magnoliopsida > Poales > Poaceae > Triticum > Triticum dicoccoides. The sequence goes on along the minus strand of NC_041383.1, from coordinate 648,279,163 downwards.
TCGTGGGCGGCGAGGAACTCGGTGCGGTGGGATGCCATCGCTGCCTTACTGGTTAGTGTGCGGTGCGGTGGCATGAACGACGCTTGGTGAGAGCTCTGGGGTGGAGTGGCCGGACAACCGTATAGTGCATTGGTTTGTCAAGAGCTCAAGGACAGAAGACGAAGCAAATTAGGATTCCCCTTCAATCCTGGTCATTTATTACCGAGTAAAATGCATTGGAGGTCATCAAACTTGTCTTGATAGCTCACTTTGATCATTGTATACGAGATATGGTGATTATACGGTCGCTGGCTCAGTGTATAGCTCCGTATTTGTATGGTTGACCAGTCAAACAGTCCGCATGCGCCTGAAACGGTCACCGTCTCTCTAGAATGTCAATGCTGCATTCACTGGACTTAACTGCAGGTGCAATTGGTGTGTCACTGACATGCGGGCCAGACGCCCGTTGGGCCCACATGTCAGTCACCCAAACGCATCTGCAGTTAAGTCACTGAAGCAGCGTCTGCATTCACGCCCGATGAACCTACTCCGACGCCAGTTATCCATCCGTCTGCCGCGACTCATTGCCATTCGCCCGCTATATTAACTTGATCCCCATCTCCCAGCCATAGCCAAAGACCCACACTTATTCTCCTCCGGTCCCTTCCTTCTGTCGGCACCACTTCAACCATGGCCTCGTAGCGCTCTGAAGCTCTCTTGGACGTACTGTCGCAGGAGCAGATGAGGGACATCGGCGTCTCCGCCCCGGGCGCGCTCCAAAGCTCTCTTCGACGTACTGTCACAGGAGCAAACGAAGGAGATCGCCGGCACCCCTCGGGCCGCCCTCCGCCGCCACGACCACGAAGCCGGCGCGCGTGCGCGGGCGCAGCCGGCAGTGAGGAAGAGTAGTACACGGTAGGTCGCCGCCGCTCTGGTCCCGGGAAGGCCACCGCTACTCCACTCAGTCGACGCCAAGCTTGGTGGGGTAAACATCGGCGGCCGATTAGCCGCTTGACGGCGACGTGGAGGCGGAAATCTTCATAACCTTGTGCTCCGGTCGGAGGAGGAGGTTATCGAGCGGATGAGGAGGAGGCAAAGGCAATGGCCGGCTTTCTCGGGTTCATGGCCGGACTTGGTGGTCGGGCGCCCGCGATCGTTTAGATTAGGTTTATAGTAGGTTTAGTACGGTTTGTGCGAAATATGTAATGAATTTCGTCCAGTTTGTAGGAAAAGTTTTCGAAATGTAATGAATTTCATCCGGTTAATTTGAAATTTGCTTTGTTTGCACGAATTTCGTCCGGTTAGTTCATATAGTTGTCGAAAGGTATGCGGGCAGCATCGGATGGCATCCATCAGTGTCCTCGGACAGATGCTGGTGTAAATTTGTGGGCCAGCGCTGGAGATGCCCTAACTATCATGCTATAATCACTAACAATCCTCCATTATTTGGCAGGGAACAGTTATCCCTCGATCAAAATCAGATCCGCGGTGTTTCGCACTCCTCCCGCGAACGAGTGTAAACTCTTGCTTACATAAAAATGGAGCAAGTGGACGGCACTGTAGCACGTCATATCACTCGAACTAGCCCGCCTAACAAGCGGGAAAGCACCGCCCTCGTCATTTTGTTCTGGATTTCTGTCGATCGATCGCACGAAAATGTTACGCTTCGCAAGTTCTAAAGGAAAAGGCGGCACACTTACGACTCGTACGCGTCGGAACCCCGACAGTCCGGCTCGCACGCCGCTCACCAAAGGGGACACGCGTTGTCTTGCAATTTCACTAACATGTGGGACCGTAATTGAATAAACAATCGATAGCCGAAATCTAATCGCTCGGCGGGCGTCGGCTAAGAAGAGAGAAACGGGGGAGGGAGAAGAGATCGCCCACCCGCCGCGTACGGACTCCAAGAAATATATGGTGATAATGTGAGGTGGGCCATGCTGGAGTTCGGACCGCTTTCGGAGCCCGCTCTCACCGCCCTGCCCCCTCAAGACGCCAGCTGCCCGCTGCATGCATAGCAAGTAGTCCCCGCTTATGTGGAGGAGAGAGAGGCATTGACAAAGTCAAGGAGTAATAGTGGAGACAATAGCTTTCATCAAAAATAAACAATGAATACTCGTTACTCGTCCTCTATATCGGAAAGAATACTTTCATTCACCGACATGTGGGACGTCGAGCATCCTGGTCCACCTTCCATGCACAAAATTATCCTGGTCTACCCCGGTCGTATCACAGGCCCAACCTTTCCCACCGTAAGTTGTTCGGACGAAGGAACCATCATGACTTCGTTGAATTCCGCTTCTTCAAGAAAACTTACTATACCCGCAATACTGCTACCACACGCGAAGACTGGACGGCACTGTACCACGTCATATCACTGAAACCCACTAGGCCAAACTAGCCCGCCTAGGTCATCTATTTTGGAACGGAGGGAGTACGTCTCTGCACTGCTATGATTTTGTGTTGCACGTTCTCTGTACTTTTGCTATGATTTTCCTACACTATGAACCAAATGAGGCCTGAATGTATGTCGACTATTGTCTGTCGATCGCTAAGCCTACAATTTTAGGAGCTAGGGATATTGGTCGATCGACGAGGGATAAGTATAAGCGTACCACGAGCTCATCAGCCCCAACGTTTCTCTTCGGTGAGTGTTTTGCAAGTACTATAGCTCGCACAGTAGCTAGCCTACTAACACCAAGAATCATCAAACAAGCCCTGCTGATATGATAGACAGTTCAAACTTACATCTAAGCAAGCCATATATTACATCAAAAGCTGGTGAGGATACATCTATTTCCATAACTCAGAGAGGGTTCGCATAATTCATCGCATGATTCACTATCAAACAAAAGTAGCAAGATCCGCCCACACAATACAATGCACTAGCCCTAAGATGGTTTGATAACACGCATCGTTCTGGTAATTAAACACAGGGCAATGCAAACTACCCTGAAGGATTAGCGCGACCAACTATTTCTTGTCATCGATCTCTCGGGCAATGACCATAGCACAGACAGCGGCATGGGAATCGATCTCTGGGGTGATGTCCACAGGACTGACCGCGACATCGGAATCGATCTCTGGGGCGATGTCCACAGGATGGACAGCGGTATCGGAATCGATCTCCGAGGCGATGCCAACAGGATGGGCCACGACATCGGAATCATCAAGGACAAGCACCGGCACCTGCACAACACTAACATATTAGCAAGCACATTGCAAATAATCAAAAAGCAAGCACATTGCAAATAATCAAACACCACAACTATGGTAATAAGCCATTATTTTTTACCTTGTGCAGCTCACCAGGGGATCTCATCCCTCCGGGGGCCATCTCCTTGTCCTCGATGGGGGCCATCACCTTGCTAGGGGAATACTGCTTCTCAACGGCAACTATCTCCTCAAACTCGGTCTTGAGCCTCACATAGGTGGCAATCAGAGCTCCTGGGGTAGGCACGGTGGGGCCCTTGCTGTTCTTCCAACTTTCTTTGAGGAGTTCGTCCGACAACGTCCTAACTCTTTGGCCAGTGCTTGTTTCTTGGAGTTCTTCGTCTCTATGGGTTGGCCCACCAACATGGTCAACTCGTTGGTCGGTGCTCGCTTCCTGGAGATCGTTGTCTTCAGTGGGTTGTCCGCTCGCAACTCTTTGCCTAGTGCTCCAGGATCCATCAATGAACTAACAAACAAAAAGCAATCGAAAGGAAACCACAATCGCAATGAAAACAGGAAAATAATAGGATGTGAGAATCGGTCGGTGCTTCACAAAAAGAAGATTATTGGAATGAAAATATAGCAGCATAAATGATTCGCCCACCTTTCCTTCATCGGTAGAGAAGAAAAATGGCAGAAGTGAGTAGCCTGGAGTGAGGTTTTCTTCAAGAAAGGGAAGAAAGGGCTTGAACGAGCGTTCCAATGAAATGATGGTTGCTTCGTCTAGTCCAACTTGGACGCCACCTTACCACTGCTGGTAAAGGTGTGGGTTTTGTGATACGACGGGTCATGACGGCCACACCGGGGTGACAGGTGAGTCTCGACTGTAGCACCTCGCTATGATTTGGTGGATGGCACGCGGGGCCGGATGCTTTGAAATGTCATTAACTTGATTTTAGTCTCTTTAGTATTTGGATCCAAGCATGGATGAGGCTAACAAGTTTTAGTCCCACTACTTTTAGTCATGAGACTAAAACGTATCAAAGCACTCTCTTAGGATGGTCATAGTGGGGAGTAACTTAGACTAGTGTCATGCATATGACACTAGTGTAAGTTACTACCTCCATAGTGCAAAGTAACATAGTAGTAGTATCATAGATTGCTTCATTTATTATCTCATAGACTCATTTTGCCTTGGAAAGCGCTATGTTACAGTAACATATTATGTTACCACAAGCACCTCTTTCCTCATTAAATACTTGCCACATAAGCAAAATTGTCTTGGGATGTGTTAAGTTACTACCTAAGTTACTCCCACTATGGCTAGCCTCAATATTGTGCACCGCGACCAAGGCGGAGAGGAAAACGAGAGAACTACGTAATTAATGCATGAGTTTAATTAGGGTAGTTTTGTAAAGTACGATATACATTCCTCCAATCGCAAAATGCCTTGGTTCATGAGATTTGAGATTTGAGCCCTATAAACCGGAGGGGAGGGGGTACTGCACACGGTGTAGTCTAGTCACTTGGTTTTTTTTGAGCTGAAGTCTAGTCACTTGTTGAAATCTCTAGAAAGGCAAATACTCCTTTCCGGTTTACAGGTCTATACTACTCCCTCCGTCTAGGTGTGTAAGTCATCTTATGAAAACCAAATAGTCCCAAAACACTTAGGCGCGGTGCATTAACTTCTACCTTGTTTCTTGTTTCTTGACATACGTATCAACCAATAAGAGATGAGAGGTGTGCATGCTTTTAATGACTTGCAATGGCTAGTTCATTGCATGGAATGCTATTAATTAGCAAATAAACATTAGTGACCCCAGGAGGAAACGGTGCTAAGCGCGTGGACCTATGCAGAATGAGTATCAACCAATAGATAATGGAGTTTAATTGTTAAACAATAGCAATTTTGTCAGCCTGGCTAGTACTCCAAGGAACCGCACCACACGAGCGTTCGCAACTGCCACGTTCGGTTTGCACTTGGCTCTTCGCCTCTTCGAGAAGACGAACAATGATGTTACTCCTACTTCTACAGTATCAAATCCACTGCTGCATGTCTGTCCACCTCGTGCGGGAGGGATAGCGTGTAGTGAAAGCTTCTACTTACTGCTCCTGCCTTTGCGTCCATGACAGGTGGGCCCAACAGGTGGTTGGCCCACCTGTCATGCAGCCAAAGGCAGGTGCAGTTAAGGCACCGGAGCTCAGTCCGCGAGGGAGAGGGCGTCATAGTAATCAAATTTCTCGGGCTTGTACGAGTTGACGCGACACATCAAAGCACTGCATTCGATAAAACTCTTTTTACACATTTCAAATGGGCTACTTCGTATGTAGGAGTAGACATATTCTGCTTCGTATGTACTCCCTCCGTTCCAAAATATAAGTCTTTTTAGAGATTTCACTATGAACTGGAGTACATATGAAACAAAATGAGTGAATCTACACTCTAAAATATGCCTATATACATCCATATGTAGTTTGTAGTGGAATCCCTAAAAAGACTTACATTTAGGAACGGAGGGAGTAGTCACTTGTTGCAATCTCTAAAAAGACTTATATTTGGAAACGGAGGGAGTACAACGCATGCATGCATGCCATGACTTTCCTTTTGATACTTGCATGTGTTGATTTGATGCACCTTGCCAAATTTTGACTATAAATTTAACTAACCAAATTTTCATGCATGTCACAAAAAATCACGGGGCTGTTTGGATTGTGACTATGTTTGTCTTATGTTGCCACATTATTTTTCCCACACTTGCCACACTTGCCTAACCTGAGTTGCTCAAATTGTTAGACACACTTTGGCTTGCCTAAGGGAATCTTGCCACAATTTTTGTGTCTATGACATGTGGGGTTCACTACTAATAAAAAAATTCTTGTCTTAGGTGTGGCTAATAAAAAAGACTTATATTTAGGAACGGAGGGAGTAGAAAATATAAATAATAATGCATGTTGGGGCAACCCACATTTCCGCTAATTTTAGCCGTGGGCTTGTTCACATTTTTTACGAGGGGGTGGTTGTTCATTTAATGGAGGGACTTGTAGTACTACCAGACTTGAACGATACAAAGTGCGACCTGGCACACCGTAACACCAATTGGAACAAGTGGGTAGCTATCTCAAAAAACAATCAACAACTAAAAAAACCGCGACCTAGCATGTAGTATCGTACACAATTTTAAACGATTGTTTTGATGGAGTGAAAAAGGAAAACTACCCCACTACTTATATATAGGCCGGAGCCTCCGCGCTTGCTTGCTAGGGCTGCTCTATTCACACACTCTCATCCTCTCTAGATCTAGACAAGATAGGGGTAGTAACCCTGTCTTTCTTCCTTCAAAAAACACTGGCTTTCTATCCTCACCGCTGGTTACAGATCTGGACGTATCCCCCTCCGCCGGTGAAGGGGAGGAGGGGCAGCATTTAGGCCATCGTCAACAGCGAGGGAGGAGACCCACTGCCGGCCGCACCATTATCTCTGGCCGAGCGCCGGCACGGGAGGTCCTCCGATCCCTTCGTCGTTGCCTGTGGGCGGATCCGGCCTCCCGCCACCCACCTATCCACATCCCGACGACCATCAGGTATATCTTCGTTCGAAACCGCCTTAGCTCTACTTCCCCAGCTTGCTACGTCGCTGCATGTGCATCATTTTCTACCTCTCAGCCCCTCTCGATCGGATGGTCCAGTGTCACCTATTTTTTTCTATTGTTAGAGGTAAAGCTACTTCATGGAGTCGAATCTTGTACTCCCTCCGTCCAAAAATACTTGTCATTGAAATAAAGTGGGGGTGGGGGAATTTAGTATGTACACCGGACTTGGTACAAATAGGAAGGAAAGGGGATGAAAGTAGTACAGACTGGTCATCCAACCGGTCTCTTGGTCGAAAAGGGAAATATAGGGGTAACACTGTACATAGTGGTATGACCAGGACTAGATTTTCTATCCACACATAGGAGTAGGTGGCTAGAGTGAACAAAAATGGGACCAACCCAGATATGTTTCTTGGATGTTTGTTTCTTGGGGCAACAAACTATGAATCACCACTTTATGCCCCTGTTTACGTACATGGTGTTGTACTGCTGGTGCACCCACTGTCCCATGCCCTTATACCAAATATTTAGGCTTCGGTCGGAATAAAGGGGCAGAAAACATAGGTCTTGATGAAAATAGAGGAATAGGAAAGGAATGTAGGCATAAAACTATGGAACAGCGAACCGGAGGAAACTCTCAAGAGAATGTGTTCGAATGGACTACGAAATGTACAGATTTGTTTTTTTAGAGTAGCATGCTTGGCAGTATGAGATGCTATTTGTTTATTCAGCTGCACAGTGACTACTCTTGTCCTCACCTCACGTACCACACATAGGTTGATTTTTTTATTCCAGCAAACACAGCACAGCAACCTGTCTAACGCATGGCAGCGAGCGCCTGCCTCGGGCTTCCGCCCAAAAAATGAGCAGCGCGTGGATGTTTCTAATCGGATGGAATCAGTACTACCAGACCAGCTTTCCTATGAAACACTATTCACCTTTCCCGTGTTCCGAACGGTTGGAAGGGAAAGAATACGGTAGGAATTGTGTTTCTACAAAAATCCTGCACCAAACCTGTGAACCGAATGCAGCCTTAGTTGTTCTTAATATAATGTCCCTGGTAAAAATGAAGCCATGCCACTGTTTTTGCCTGTAATTGTTTGAGACTCTGACAAGTTTATCCAAATGTTTTTGCCTGTAATTGTTTGAGACTCTGACTGTTTCCTCTGTGCCTTTTTGTGCAAACAGGGATATCCAATTCACCTGGTTGATGTTGTGACCTTTTGGTGCACTGCACAAAACTCTTCTTAAAAGAAGTGACTTTTGTGTTGTTTAACTGGAATGTCAGATGGAACAGTTGGTTCATTTTGGTGGAACTACATGTGTTCATCTCTGTGTTCCAATCCTCATCATCCATATTGGTGCCATAACCCTCCTTTAGGTAAGAATGATATTTGATGCATGTGTTCATCTCTATTTTCCGACTACCATGAGAAAATAATGCTATTTTTTACTAGTACAATTGTACTCCCTCACTAACAAAACCAATTTGAATTAGAAGGCCAATCATGTACTTGGTTTCACCAACTGGTGAGGAGAAAGAGAAACATAGCATGAAGAGGAAGAAGAAGAAGAATAAACAGTGCCAAGGCGATCTTGCTGAAGCCAGAGGCCTCAGTAGAGGCTATTCAAGGGCTCCGACAACGACTACCTTACATGTGAGACGATCCTCCAGGGAGCCCTTCCACTTCTGCTGTCTCACTTAATTAATTAGGAGCACTTAAGTATCACTAATTTATTACTGCCTAATTTTCCTGTTGGAGTTAAACAAATCTTTAGTAGGACCCTATGCTGAATCATGTACGTGTGAATGTTTGTCTATGGAGGTGAATCATGTGGTGGAGCAGGGAGGGAATATTATTAGTGTCATGACATAATAGTGTTATTGTTTTGCATGTCAATTTATTGCCATTGGTTCAATGAGGCAATGTTTTGCGTATTGTCCATCATGAATTTGATGCTACTATTTGAGTAATATGCTAATGTCTTCCTATCCTTTCTCACTAAGCTAATGAAGGTTTCACCCTGTTCCTACTTGTGCAAACAGGGATCATGTTGTGCCAATCATACATTTTAGTGCAACTACACAAGACAATACAATGAACTGTATCCCAGCCAGTGCTTTAACTCTGCTGGAAGTTCTTGATAATCTTTCGATATAATCTCAGCACTGGTAAACAAGAGTGATTTCAACCATACATTTGAAGTGCAAAAAAATATATACTATTGTGTGATTCTAGTGAGTGCTTTATCATCTCTTATGGGACTACATGAATAAGCTTTTTTTCTCAGGTTGGTACGGACCTAAGGCCTTCATCCATATTAGTTTGTTGTCATCTCTATTTGTATCGTGCTACTGTCATGAGAAACTCCTTTATCTTTGCACTTTTAAGTTTTGCAACCTATGATAAATGGCAATGCTTTGAGTGTTGAGTTGAGCTAATTGGCACTGGTTAAATAAACTAATACCTCTCTTTAAGCAAGACTACTATGTTGCTAACTTTACCCATTAAGATAATGAGGGTGCTTCTATTTGTTAGTGTATGTTTCATCAACTAGTCCCACTATTATAGTAATCTCACTCTCTCAATATATGTGCCAACAGGGATGCTCGATTTTGGTGGAACTGCAAAAAAACTTTGGGTGCTTCATTGCCTCAACAGCTTCCGTCCTTTCCTGTCAGTCACTAATCTCCGCTTGCTTTCTTCCTTTGCTGTCAGTCGCTTGGCTTATCTCGGCTTCAAGTCAAAGGAAATAGTAATTGATATGCTACCTCACACAGGTTGGTACTGGTCTTTATCCTGATTATTGTGCCTGTCATATGTATTGGTAATTTGGTATTGTGCTACTATTTGCCGATTTCATAAAGGAGTAATTTGGAGCCTGAACTCGCAGGCAAATCATTACATCGGGTGATTTCAGTAGAACTGCACAAAATTATCAGATGGACAGGTACTTATGCTGCTGCTATGTACTCCAAAGTTCACTCAGACAAGCATCGATGTTGACAAGAAGTGCCTATATTCATTCGAGTGTCAACCGGCATAAACCAATTGTCAAACTCCAAGTATTAGGAGAGTGAACGCCAAAAATATTGCTTGGTGCATAGCCCAGAAAAACACAGTCCAGTCTTTGGTCCCAACTTGTGCCTTTTGGTTATCGGCACATATGGTAGCGAACTATATGGCATGGAGTCTAAATATTCCAGACAATTTGGTTGACACGTATATTCATCTCGGACTTAATCAGTCTACACGCCAAGGATGCTCCATTTCAGTTGAACTGCACAAAAAATTTGGGTGGTTCATTTTCTCAACCGCCTCCTTTCTCGTCTGCAATGTAGAATTTTGGCGAGATACAGGACCAAGATGAGCCAGCAAACTAGTTGGATGAAAGTAGTGGCCAAGTTGCTCAAACCTCCGTCGGCACAAGGCCACTATTTGAGGATAAACCTACAAGCAAAGTTCAGATTGTCTGTGATGCCTCTTATATACTCGAAAGTTTACTCGTACAAGAACTAATTTTAGCAAGAAGTACCTCTGATTGAACACCATTTACCAGTATGTACCCTAGGTAATTAAAGTTCGTCCATGGATCATATTGGCTGTGATCTCAATCATTTGGATGCATAAACATACTGAACATGTGTATATCTGAATCTTTTTGTGAATTATGTATGAATATTGTCATGTGATCTATCAATCATTTGGATGCATAGATATGCTGAGCTTGTGTATATATGAATCTTTTGAGTTGTTGATAGTGAATGTTGGCTATGAATATGAACGTGTCTTGTGAACCTGAGTTTGGTATGAATTGCAACAGAACCAGTTATAACCCTTCTCCTCCTCTCAATCTGTGACTCCACTGCCGCGTTTTCCCATCTCCGAGTCATTCCCGTCCGGGGGCTCGCCGTCGTCCACTGCCTCGCTGTGTTCGGTGTGGCGTGGTCAACAAACGAGAGTCATCGGAAGAGGACTGTACGTGGAGAGCCTGGCGGTTGGGACCCACGAGGTCCATGGTCGCACGCAAGGAAAGTTCCTCCTTATTAAGCTGGAAAAAATGTTTACTCCACCTGACAGCTGGGACCCACCGGCTGTATCTTCACACGGAAGGAAGTGCCTCCTTGTTTTGCGAAAAAAATTATTCATCCCGTTGACAGCTGGGACCCGTCAGATTTGGTGACTGACTTGTGGGCCTGCTAAGCAGACGTGTATGCACGGCTTTGTCAACTTAATCAACAAATGATTCTAGCAGCTGGACCGTTGGATGTTAATCCAATAGCCGTGCTCCTTCTTCAACCTCTGTTCTTGCTCCTGTCTCCCGTGGGCGGCACCGGGCTGTGTTGCCGCGCACCCGAACCAGTGAAGTTTCCCACTCCTCTCCATCTGCGACTCCACTGCCCCGTCTTCCCCATCTCCGGGTCATTCCAGTCTGGGTGCGCTCGGCACGGTGTGGTCAACGTGGTCAACAACCGAGAGTCATCGAAAGATGACTGTACGTGAGAGGCTGACAGTGGGGACTCACCATGCCCATGGACGCATGCATGCAACGGAACGCGGCGAGGTCAACATGGTCGAGGAACGACTTCCATCGGAAGTATACTATACGTGGAGAGTCTCAGCTGGGTCCACGGCCGCAGCAAGTAAGTGCCTCCTTATTACGCGGAAAATAATGATTCCTCCAAATGATAGCAGGGACCCACTGGACGGGCCACTGTATTTTGCGAAAAAAACGTTTGCCCCCTGACTGCTGGGACCCACCTGATGGGCCATCGTATTTCGCAAACCAAATGTCCTCCCCCCGCCCCCGCTGTCAGCTCGGACCCACTGGAAGTGCCTCCTTATTACGCACAAAAAAATGAATACTTCCCCTGCTAGCTGGGACCCACCTTGGTGGGAGGCTGACTTGTGGGCCTACTAAGTTGACGGGGATGAAGGGCTTTGTCAACTTAGTCAATATGAACGATTCTAGCTCCAGTGACCGTACGATGTCCATCCAACGGCCGTAGTGCTTCTTCAACCTCTGGTCTTCTTGCTCCAGCCACCCAAACCAGCGTCGGTCGTGCCTCATGCTCCTGCCTCCCGTGGCCAGCTGTGCTGCCGCGGAGGACTCACCGCCCCCTACTATTCCCATCGCTGGCCAGGCCCTGCAGCGACGGCAGCCTCACACCGCAGCCGAACCAGTGAACCCTCGTACTCCTCTCCGCGCGGGCTTCCACTACCGCGTCTTCCCCGGCTCCGCGTTGTCCCCTTCCTAGGCCTCGCCGTCGTCCACCGCCGTGGTGCCCTCCGCACAACGTGGTCAACGTGATCAAGGAATGACTTCCATCGGAAGGGTACTGTACGTGGAGAGGCTGACAGCTGGGTCCACGGCCACAGCCCAGTTTTTTTGTGATTTGCCAAGTAAGTCGCTTTGTCAGGCCTGTTGGGCTGCAAATCTTTCAAGACGAGGAGAGCTTTCATTCGGCTGGCCGAGAAAATTGCCCATCAATAATGACAAATGGGGTGTACATTTTTAAAACACATCAAAGCGGCAATTAGTTTCAAATATCTTTTCTTTCATTTTGAGATTTTAAATTACATTAATTTTTATGCGTGGAGAATTTGTTGGATTTTATATTGATATACATTTAGTTTTAAAATCAGTTTGAATGTGAGTCGAAATTTCGGGATTAAAAACAGTTCGGACCGCATCGAAATATGCAAAATTTCGTATAATTTTTTAACCGTGGCCACAATATGGGCTGTAATGCTAACAAAAAGAATATGGGCTCCAAACAAAACCTTGAGAATTAGCAAATGAGCTGTAAATTATTAGAAATAATGGCAGATGGGTTGTATGCTGTTTTCCACAGATTTGAGGCTTTCCTAAGAAAAGGTTGACGCACAAGCAGTGACTGTTGGATGTCCATCCAACGGCCATAGTGCTTCTTCAACCTATGATCTTCTTGCTCCAGCCACCCAAACCAGCGCCGGTCGTGCCTCGTGCTCCTGCCTCCCGTGGCCAGCTGTGATGCGGCGGAGGCCTCACCGCCCCCTACTACTCCCACCGCTGGCCAGGCCATCCCTCTACTCACCCACACCCCTGTTATTCTGCGGCGACGGCAGCCTCACACAGCAGCGAACAGTGAACCCTCGTATTCCTCTACGCGTGGGCATCCACTGCCGCGTCTTCCCCGGCTCCGCGTCTTCCCCTTCCTAGGCCTCGCCGTCGTCCACCGCCCTGGTTCTCTCGGCGCGGTGTGGTCAACGTGGTCATGGAACGGCTTCCATCGGACATGGACTATACGTGGAGAGGCTGACAGCTGGGTCCACGGCCGCAGCAAGGAAGTGCCTCCTTATTACGCGTAAAATAATTTTTCCTCCACCTGACAGCGGGGACCCATCGGACGGGCCACCATATTTCGCGAAAAAAATGTTTCCCCTTAACTGCTGGGACCCACCAGCTACACCTTCGCACGCAAGGAAGTGCGTCCGGGCAAAAAAACAATTCGCCCCCCTAACTGCTGGGACCCACCAGCTACATCTTCGCACGCAAGGAAGTGCGTCCGGGCAAAAAAAAACGATTCGCCCCCCTGAGTGCTGGGACCCACCAGCTACATCTTCACAGGCAAGGAAGTGCCTGACAGTCGGGACCCACCTGGTCAAAGCGTATGTATCGTTGTCATTCTGGTCGCGAATGTGTACGTACATACTGGTCGATGTAGAGGCGCGCACGTGTCGTAGTAGAGGCGCGCACGTGTCGTAGTAGAGGCGGTCACGTAGCATGTACACGTACGTACAACGGCAAGGGTGCAAGAAATAAAATACGGCCACGTACGTACATACGGGCAGGGTCTCGAACGCCTACTCGCGCATACGTACATGGCTCGGTCAGAACGGAGAAACAGCGTCGTCGTCGTTTTCATGGGGAGGCAACGGAATGCGTCGTGTTCATCGGGAGGCAACGGAACGCGTGGGAGCCAACCGACTGGGTCGGAACGGAATGCGTGGTCGTGTTCATCGGGAGGGCTTGGACGGAACAGGCGATGGAAACGAGGCATGGCGTACCGCACAACGGAGGAAACGGCCTTGTGTTCGACCGGCCACATTCGAAACGGGGTCCTGTTGATCGGGAGGGGCCTGGCTTACCGTAAAACGGAGGAAACGGACCTCCTACGGTCGAAACGGAGGTCCTGTTGATCAGGAGGGGTGTAGCGTATCGCAAAACGGACGAAACGGACTTGTGTTGGAGCACTACGGTCGAAACGGGGGTCCTGTTGATCGGGAGGGGTGTGGCGTACCGCAAAACGGACGAAACGGACTTGTGTTGGAGCGCTACGGTCGAAACGGGAGGGAGGGGTGTGGTGTACCACAAAACGGGACTCCACGGGATACTGTTCATCTCCACCGTCGACCTCCTCCAGCCTCCACGGGCTACCGTCGACCTCCTCCAGCCTCCACGGGCTCCTGTTCATCCAGCCTCCACCGCGCGCTACTCCACCGGCTACTGTTCAACCACCCCTCCATGGGCACCCCTCCACCGTCTACTATTCATCCAGCCCTCCACACCACGGAGTCCTATTCAACCACCCCTCCACGGCCACCCCTCCACCATCTACTGTTCATCTAGCCCTCCACTCCACGGGTTTCTGTCCCAAAGAATGTCATGCAGCTGCGTCTCCGGCCCGCCCAGGACGAAAAGCCCATTTTCTGTCATGATTTTTTCTCATAGAAGTAGGAGCCCACCACATCTATGATGATACCGGGTTTTGTCACAATTATCGTCATAGAAGTGTCATATGTATGACAGGAAAAAAATTCGTTCGGCCCAAAATGTCACAGATGTGTCTTTTTTTTGTAGTGAAACCTGACATTTTGCAGTCCCCACTTGAAGACCATAGCAACAGAGACATTCTTATCAAAACATATGTTGTATAACCCCGGGAAGCAATGTTGTAGGGAATTGGGGCCAACCCACCAATTCTCCCAAAATCTGACATTTCTCCCATCCACCAGATCAAACTTGCACAGGGAAAAGAAAAACTCTTTGTGTTTCAGCAGTTCAAACCAAAATTGAGAATCTTCATGTCTATGTTTAACACCAGGAAGGCAGTCATATGTCTGGTATTTATTGGAGAGAAGCCCCTGGCTTAATCCATCTGTGGTGAAGATTTTCCACCACCACTCACACAAGAGTGCTTTTATTTATTAAGGCTAGATTTTTTAACCCCCAAACCCCCATATCTTTGGGTCAACACACCTCACTCCACCTCATCAGATGGCATTTTTTTCTTATTAATATCTTCTCACCATAGCAGCCTAGCACTGAAGAAATCCATCCTTTTGTTCACCCCTACTAGCAGTCCATAAAAGGACATCATAACGTAAGGTATACCAGTTAATGAGGACTGAACTAGGGTCAACCTGCCATCAGAAGCTATCAGCCTACCCTGCCAATTCCCATACCTTTTATCCATTCTATCTTCAAAAGGTTTCCGGTGTTTATTTCTAGCCTTTTTTATCTACTAGTAAGACTTGATATTTCAGAGGAGTTTTCCCAATAGGGCATGTGAAAATTTCTGAATATTCAACCTTTTGATTATTAGCTTCTCCAAATAGGAAAATCTCACTCTTATGAAAGTTAATCTTCAGATAAACATCTGTTCAAAGAGAAGAGTATATATTTCAGATTGTGAGCACTACTAAAATCATCTTGTAGCAGGAAAATGGTGTCATCTTCATACTGCAGCATATTTACACCCCCCCATTTATATTCTATATCAGCAGACGCTTAATCAAATCTGTTTTCCCATCATTATCCATTAAAATGGCTAGCGCATCAACATCAGTATCAAAAATCACAGGAGACAAGGAGTCCCCTTGCCTGAGCCCCTTATGAGTAGGGAAATAAGGTCCCAAATTGTCATTGACCTCGACACAGACACCCCCCCCTAATAGTGTTCATAGCCCGGTCTATCCATTTATAAGGAAATCCTTTCAACTTTAGCATTTGAAAAACAAAGGTCTATATGATTTTATCATAGGAATTTTCAAAATCAACCTTAAACAACAAAGCACTTTGTTTGTTTCTATGCACTTTGGATTTCAACTGGGTTCCTTTACAGTTTATTACTAGAATTACTCAACTTGCACATCCCTCTAAGGCTTTGATTGGTAGGCTAGGAAGACAATCTTCTGAGTTGGTTCTTGAAATTTTAACTCAAATCAAGAATAATTAAGCAACATGAAATGATGTTTGTTTTTATTCCTATGCGATACTTTGAATATTAAAAAATGTGACTACAACTACCATATGCATCTCTAGAGGCAATGGCACCCGAGGTCCATGAGCTTGTTTGGCGGAAACATTTTTAGTTCGTGGCCTTGTGAATTGAAATGAAATGGATAGTCCTTAAACCTGCCATTCTGGTTCGAAGTCATAAAATTCACACCGATCGACCCCCAATGGCATGTTTTTAATTGCAAAAAACCCTGACAATAAAAGAATTTACATAAATTCATTCTCAGTGACGCCATTTGGATCTTCGATTTAGAGCAACTCCAACGCCCTGACCTATTTCATCTGAGCGCGTTCGTTTGGGTCAAAACGGACAAAAAAGTCAGCCCAACACGCCGACCCAACCAGACGCACGTCCGCTTTTTGTCCGCTTGCCGACCCATTGCCGGCCCAACTTTGGGCCTCATTTGCGTCGCCGCAGATATGAAACAAATGCGTGCTGCGCCCGCCTATTCCACCCCCAGGCCCGCCAGTCGGCAGCACAACCACCACCATTTCGCCCCAATTTCCCAAAAACTCCAGGTCGCTTGCCATGGACGACGTGTCAACCCTCGATGCGGCCATCGGCCTTGCCTCCCTTGCCTCCTTTGGCCTCACCTCTGTCGCCTCCACCAAAGGCAAGCCCTGTGCCACCCACAAGATTGTGGCACTGCCCAAGAAGAAGCAGTTGACGTTGGAGTAGCGGGCCGTGCAATCGGCCAAGAGGAAGGGCCCGAGGCACGCATAGGACCGCAAGATCGAAGAAGCGGCCGCCGCCACCCTCTCTACCGCCGCATAGCAGGAGGAAACCAATGCCCGAGTTGCCGCGACGACAATGGAGGCCCTGCTCTACCTAGGGTTAAACCCATGCCATCACGAGCTCGTCGGGGCCACCGTGGTCGTGGCCAGCACAGACTCATCAGCTTCCTCGAGGGGCACAGCCAGAGTTACCGCACGCATCAGCCATGCTGCCAATTCCCGGCTTCCATCCCTATCTGCAAGCCTCCCGCTTCTCCGGGGAATTCTTGCCGAAGGTAAGCGTGGTGGCGCCATCCACGCCCGCGCCCGTGCCCATGGCCATCGACCTCAACGCCACATTGGTGGTCGGTGGATCATCCTCTGGAGGGACGAGGAAACGCACGCGAGAGATACCAGCCGACATGCATCCCAATGCCTGCAACCTGTTCGATAGATGCCGACCAAGATATGGTATACATGCGCCCCTTTTCGCATCCGTTTCTGTAGTGTTTGCATGTCCATTTGCCCATATGGTTGCATGATATTTGTTTGTAGGCATTCAAGGCCCAACATGACGACAAGCCCTTCAACCTCACCCATTGTTGGATGGTCATCAATGGGGAGGACAAGTTCAAGGCCGAATATGCCGCCGCCAAGGCGGGGGGGAGAGGAAGCCGTCGAGGAGCATGGGGAGGGCGAGAAGCCATGGCTGCGGGGGGAGACCAACTCCAAGAAGGAGGACAGGCGCGATGCAGCGTCGATTGCCTTGATGCCACTTTGGAGGGCATGATGAGTAAGGACACAAGGGAGGAGAAGCGTCGGCAAAACAAGGAAGAGCAAAAGAACGCCTTCATGGAGATCCAAAGGAGGAGACTTGAGCTCGATGCGGAGAAGCAAGCGAAGATGCTCGAGACCGAGGCCACCAATGCGGCAAAAGAAGTGGCGCTCGCTAGCATGATGACGGGGTGGAGATCATGAAGCTGGACTTGAGCACTGTGTCGCCGAGGAAGAGACCTTCGTTCGAGAAGATGCATGCGGACATGCTCAAGTTCGATGATGAGTGATCTATGGCGAAGAGCACCATACTTTTTTTATGCCGGCAAGTGTGTTGGCATGACCACGGCCAAGATGGCGTGATTGAACTCCCGTCCCTTTTTTATGTGCTGGCATGTGTGCTGGGCGCTGGCAAGTGCGCCAACATTAACTATGTGGTGGTTCTTTTTGGAGGCTAACATGGTGCCGACATGAACATTGGGTGATGACATGTCCGCTGGCACGATCTTTGGTCGCATGCCTTTTTAAAATTTTGTGCAGACATGAAACGGGTCAAGGTGTTAGGGCATCTCCAATGATCATAAGATAGTAATTGGTAGACTTTGACATGTAGGATTTTTGATGATGTGTCATACAATAAATGAGGAAAGAGAGGAAGGTTGTATGTACATGAAACAACACCCCTTGCACAAGCTCCAATGTAGAATGAGAGAGCACCTTATTTATTATCTCACATCCTATTGGGCAAACTAGATACAACCCATTGAAATTGTTGTTTGTTAAGGTGTTGGTTGATGACATGACATATTTTACCACAAACCTAACATATAAACTATTGGAGATGCTGTAGCGACCAGACCTCAAACGGTCTGATCTCTGTGCATCAGTGTCATCCCTGGATCAGTAATGCTGACACGCACAGTACTTGAAGGATTTATAACAGAGTAGCAATCACACACTTATTACATCGAATGTCTCCAGAGAGAGCTTATTACAATAAATATGGCTTAAGGCCATCTACTAACGATAACAGCGGAAGGCTTGGAAGATAAGCGAGTCCATCAACTCCAACGGCATCACTGAGTATAGGACCACGATCCTAAGGCAATCTTACTCCTCTTCTGAAAAGTCTGCAACATGAACGTTGCAGCCCGAAAACAGGTCAGCACATGGAATATGCTGGCAAAGTAACACATAGAGAGTAATGAAGAATAAAACTATTCTACATGCATATATGGCTGGTGGAAAGCTCTATGGTTACAGTTTTTTGCATAAAGCCAATTTTTTCCTACTTCAAAGGAATAATTTTTTTAACTATCATTGTGGTTGTTAAACATTGAGAATGGTTGACAGCATTCTCAATCCCAATTAAGCATCATCATTAAAACCCAACAATATTAATTATAAGTAACATGATGAGATTCACATGATAATCCAAGTACTAGATACTCAAAACGTCCATAACCGGGGACACGGCTAATCATGATTAGTTTGTACACTCTGCAGAGGTTGCGCACTTTTCCCCACAAGACTCGATCTCCTCTGTTTGTTTTCTCGCACTGCATGGTGTTTGAGAAACGGCTGACCGAGACATAGTCTTTCAGAAGCGCTAGCACCTTACGATTGGGTAGACCGTACCACCTACATCCCCTACATCTGCTAGTCTACCACTGTAAGAGTTCGCACGACTTACTCAGCTATGCTAGAGCCCATAATAGCATGTGGCTACACACGGAAGTTTCTAGCATGAATATTCTTATGATCCCTTTGAGCCTGGGTGGCGGTTCGAAAAGAAACAGACAATCCTGGTCTACCCAGGTGCCTAGACAGGCAATCCTGGAATAACCAGGTACCTCAATCCACCTAGAAGTGTATTAAAGTTGCCAACTTAAATAAACCATTAATTAACAATCTCACATCTGTCATGGAAATTCACTCACCCAATCCACGTCTACTAGCATAGCATGGCATAATAAGCAACGTAGAAGTAACTCCCAGGGGTTTGGTAACAAAACAGGTAATAGGTACTACCTCATCTACTTCCCAGAACCCACATATTAATAAGATCCTAATCATGCAGTTGTTTGAGGATTGATCTAATGCATAAAAACTGGGTAGTAAGGAGGTATGATCAAAGTGTTACTTGCCTTGCTGATGATCCGTGAAACCTAAGGATTCGAAGTAGCAAGCGGCGCAATCCGGGTACTCTATCGCAAGCAAACAAACAAACAAGCATACAATAAGTACTCATCTAATGCACAGGTAAAACTCAAATAAAAGATCCAACCAGAAAGTTCAACTTAAGAACTCCGGTTTGCAAAAAGAATCAAATCAAACAAAGAAGCAAAACTCAAACTGCGAAAGAAACAAGCTTCGTTTACTAATCTGGACCTAAGTCAAATTTTACAGAAGCAAAAACTGGTTTGAGTAGATTAAACAGAAAGAGGGTTTCGACACGAAACTCTAGGCGTTTGAATCGCCTGATTCTGATAAACGAGCAAAAAGTTAAACTAAAACGAAAATCAGATCATAAATCGCGATCAGAAAAATCACGGAATAAATCCGAGAAAAAGAAAAACGACGAACAAATTAACGAACGAACGTTCATTATCTGGATCTAAACGATGAACGTGTTCATTAAAACGAACGAACGAGTGAACGCTCGCTAAATAAATAAATCGAAAGAAAAACCGATCTAAAAAAATCTAGGGTTTTTCTTAAAAAAAAGGAGTGGTTTTTCAAAAAAAAAACGGCGTCGGCGGCGGCTCGGGCGGTACCTCCGGCGAGGTCCTCCGGCGGGGCGGGGCAGCTCCGGCGGGGCTGGTGAGGGGCGGCGGGGCTCCAGCGGCGGGGCGGCTCCG
>NC_041383.1:648241670-648258220 GCF_002162155.2 Triticum dicoccoides | reverse complement strand
CGGCGGCGGCTTGGGGAAGGGGCAAGGCGGCGCGGGGCAGAGTCCCGGTCAGACTCGGCGACGGCGGCGGCGGTCGCGGTCTCCTGGAGGGAGACGGCGGCGCGAGGAGGCGGGCCGTCTCGGCTGGGCTTCGGCCCAGTCGGCACACACAAGTTTTTTTTTAAATAATTTCGCCGACAGAAAATAAATTCTAGAAAAATAACTAAAAATCTAAAAATACCAAAATAAATTTTCGTCGCCCAAATAAAATATTTAGAACAAGATGAACATTTATTTGGCCCTAAAATGCATTTTTGAAAATCGTGCAATTTTTCCTAAATTCAAATAGGATAGCAAAAACACCCAAAATAAAACTTATTTGATTTTTTTATTAAATCCTCATTATTTATTTATTTTGGGAAAGTCATTTTATTCCCTCTCTTTTATTTTTGTGATTGAAATAATTGAAGATGAAATAAATAAAATCAATTGATCCTATTTTCAAAATTTGAGAAACTCAAATCTGAAAATAACAAAATCACCAACTCTCTCCGTGGGTCCTTGAGTTGCGTAGAATTTCTAGGATCGAGGCAAAAATGCAATAAATATGATATGCAAGATGATCTATTTGTATAACATTCCAAATTGAAAATTTGGGATGTTACAAACCTACCCCCCTTAAGATGAATCTCGCCCTCGAGATTCGGGTTGGCTAGAAAATAGGTGAGGGTGGTCCTTCAGCAAATCTTCCTCTCGCTCCCAGGTGGCTTCATCCTTGGTGTGGTGGCTCTACTGAACTTTACAGAACTTGATAACTTTGCTGCGGGTGACTCGGCTGGCATATTCAAGAATTTTAACTGGTTTCTCCTCATAGGTCAAATCACTGTCCAACTGAATCGCCTCCAATGGCACTGTATCTCTCAGTGGTATATCAGCTATCTCAGTGTGGCACTTCTTCAATTGGGAAACGTGGAACACATCATGAACTCCTAACAATCCCTCAGGCAATTCCAACTTGTAGGTAACTTCTCCCATACGTTCCAAAACTTTGTATGGTCCAACAAAACGTGGCGCTAACTTTCCCTTAACACCAAAACGCTTAACTCCTCGTAATGGAGATACTCGTAGGTAGACTCTATCTCCGACTTCATAAACTGTCTCCTTGCATTTTGCATCTATGTAGCTTTTCTGCCTGGACTGAGCTACCTTGAGCCTGTCGCGAATCAACTTCACTTTTCGTTCAGACTCCTTAATTAAATATGGTCCAAACAACTGACGGTCTCCAACTTTGTCCCAAGACAACGGGGTTCTGCACCTCCTTCCGTATAAGGCTTCGAAAGGGGCCATCTTCAAACTGGATTGATAACTATTGTTGTAAGAAAACTCTGCATATGGCAAATTGTCGTCCCAACTTTATCCATAGTCTAGGGCGCAAGCTCTTAGCATATCTTCCAAAATCTGATTAACTCTCTCCATCTGTCCATCTGTCTGCGGATGAAAAGTTGTGTTGAACTCTAATCTGGTACCCAAAGTTTCGTGCAACTGATTCCAGAACTTTGAGGTAAACTGGGTTCCTCTATCTGATACAATGCTCCTTGGAACTCCATGCAAACATATGATCCTGGTCATATATATCTTGGCCAACTTAGCACTGGTGTAAGTGGTCTTCACTGGAATGAAATGTGCTGCCTTTGTCAAACGATCGACTACAACCCAAATCGAGTCATAGCCTGAACGAGTCCTGGGTAATCCTGTGATAAAATCCATGCCTAACTTATCCCACTTCCATTCAGGTATCGGCAATGGTTGCAACAGTCCTGCTGGCTTCTGATGCTCTGCCTTTACTCTCTGACATACATCACAAACTGCTACATACTCCGCAATATCCTTCTTCATTCTGGTCCACCAAAAAGTCTCCTTCAAATCCAAATACATCTTGGTATTTCCTGGGTGAATCGAATACGGTGAATCATGAGCCTCTTGCAAAATCAACTTCCTAATCTCTGAGTTATTTCGCACATAAACACGGTCTTCAAACCACAAGGTATCGTGCTCGTCCTCACGAAATCCCTTGGCTTTTCCTTTGCTCAACTTCTCCTTTAACTCAGCAATTTCCTTATTGGTCTTCTGTGCTTCTCTGATCTTATCCATCAGGGTCGACTGAATCTCCAATGCTGCTACATAGCCTCTTGGAACTATCTCCAAACATAGGCCGTAGAAGTCCTCGGCTAACTCCTTTGGCAGTCCTGAGGTCATGAGTGTATTGACATGGCTCTTACGGCTCAACGTGTCGGCTACTACATTAGCCTTCCTGGGGTGATACTGCAATCTCATATCATAATCTTTGATGAGCTCCAACCATCTCCTTTGTCTGAGGTTCAACTCCTTCTGCGTGAAAATGTACTTCAAACTCTTGTGATTGGTGTACACTTCACAATGATTTCTGATTAGAAAATGTCTCCATGTTTTCAAAGCATGCACTACGGCGGCTAACTCCAAATCATGTGTGGCATAATTTAACTCATGAGGTTTCAGCTGTCGTGAAGCATACGAAACAACTCTCCCCTCCTGCATGAGCACTGCTCCCAGTCCTCGACATGAAGCATCGCAATACACCTCGTAATCCTTGGTCTGATCTGGCAGAATCAACACTGGTGAGGTAACCAACGTTCCTTCAACTCCTGGAAACTGGCCTCACACTCATCAGTCCATTTGAACTTGTTATCCTTCTTCAGCAATTCCATCATAGGTTTTGCAATTTTCGAGAAGTTCTCAATGAATCTCCGGTAATATCCTGCCAGACCAAGAAAACTCCTGATCTCTCCAACTGTCATTGGGGCTACCCAATTTGTCACGGTGACAACTTTGGTGGGGTCTACTGCTATTCCTTCTCTGGATATAACGTGTCCGAGGAATCCAACTTCCTTCAACCAAAACTCACATTTGCTAAACTTGGCATATAACTGGTGTTCTCTGAGCTTCTCCAATACCAAACGCAAATGCTCTTTGTGCTCTTCTTCATTCTTTGAATAGACTAAAATATCATCAATGAACACCACGACGAACTTATCCAAGAACTCCATAAATACTTTGTTCATCATGTTCATGAAATAGGCAGGTGCGTTAGTCAGACCAAATGACATAACGGTGTACTCGTACAGCCCATACTTGGTGGTAAAAGCCGTCTTAGGTATATCCTGCTCTCGAATCTTCAACTGATGGTATCCTGATCGCAAATCAATCTTGGAAAATACCATGGCTCCTTGCAAGCGGTCAAACAGATCATTGATCATCGGCAGTGGGTACTTATTCTTGATGGTTATGGCATTCAATCCTCGATAATCAACAACCATCCTCAAAGATCCATCCTTCTTCTCCACTAGAAGTACTGGTGATCCCCAAGGCGAAGAACTTGGGCGAATATAACCTTTATCCAATAACTCCTTAATCTGACTCTTAATCTCCTCCAAATCCTTTGTTGGCATCCTGTATGGTCTCTTGGATATCGGCCCTGTGCCTGGCAAAAGTTTAATCAAAAACTCGATGTCTCTATCTGGTGGCATGCCTGGCAACTCTTTCGGAAATACATCAGGAAAATCCTTCACCACTGGTACTTCCTCCTGCACAACTCCTGTTAACAAGTTTACTTGTGTCCTCCTCGGCTCATGCCGGGATACATACTTGATCCTTCTTCCTTCTGGCGTTGTAAGCAAAATTGTCTTACTGGCACATTCAATGTTCCCTCCATACTTCGATAACCAATACATGCCTAATATCACATCCAATCCTTGTGATTCCAATACTATTAGGTCCGAGGGAAACAAGTAGCTACCAATCCTTAATGGTAACTGATCACACCATAGGCTAGCCATATACTCTGCTCCAGGCGAGGTTACTAACATGGGTGACCTAAGGGCTTGGGTTGGCAGTTTGTACTTATCCACAAATCCCCTTGATATATATGAATGTGATGCACCAGTATCGAAAAGAACGAGTACAGTAAATGACTTAACCAAAAACTTACCTATTACTGCATCTAGCTGAGCTTCAACCTCCTCCACGTTAACGTGGTTCACCTGTCCCCTGTTGAAAGGGTTCGGCTTCTTCCCCGAGCTTCCATTGCCATTTCCGTTGTGGCCTTCGGGACATTCATTGGCGTAATGTCCGGTCTTCTGACACTTAAAGCAAGTGACTTGGCTCAAATCTTTCTTGGCTGGGGTTGATGGGTTGGTACGGTTCTGGTCGTTGCTTCCTCCATTCCCATTACCATTTTTGGGACCATTGTGATTGTGCGAACTGTTGGGGAACGTAGCAGAAATTCAAAATTTTCCTACGTGTCACCAAGATCTATCTATGGAGAAACCAGCAATAAGGGGAAGGAGAGTGCATCTACATACCCTTGTAGATCGCTAAGCGGAAGCGTTCAAGAGAACGGGGTTGAAGGAGTCGTACTCGTCGTGATCCAAATCACCGGAGATCCTAGTGCCGAACGGACGGCACCTCCGCGTTCAACACACGTGCAGCCCGGTGACGTCTCCCACGCCTTGATCCAGCAAGGAGAGAGGGAGAGGTTGAGGAAGACTCCATCCAGCAGCAGCACAACGGCGTGGTGGTGATGGAGGAGCGTGGTAGTCTACCAGGGCTTCGCCAAGCACCGCGAGATATGAGGAGAAAGAGAGGTAGGGCTGCGCCAACAGGAGAAGAAACTCATGTGTTGGGCTGCTCCTATGCCTCCACTATATATAGGGGGAGAGGGGGCTGCGCCCCCACCTAGGTTTCCACCCCTAGGGGGCGGCAGCCAGCCCTAGATCCCATCTAGGGGGGCGGCCAAGGGGTGGAGAGGGGGAAACTTGCCCCCCAAGCAAGGTGGGGCGCCCCCTCCCCAAACCCTAGGCGCCTTGGGCCCTTGTGGGGGGGCGCACCAGCCCACCTGGGGCTGGTCCCCTCCCACACTTGGCCCATGCAGCCCTCCGGGGCCGGTGGCCCCACTTGGTGGACCCCCGGGACCCTCCCGGTGGTCCCGGTACGTTACCGATAAAACCCGAAACTTTTCCGGTGACCAAAACAGGACTTCCCATATATAAATCTTTACCTCCGGACCATTCCGGAACTCCTCGTGACGTCCGGGATCTCATCCGGGACTCTGAACAACATTCGGTAACCACATACAAACTTCCTTTATAACCCTAGCGTCATTGAACCTTAAGTGTGTAGACCCTACGGGTTCGGGAACCATGCAGACATGACCGAGACGTTCTCCGGTCAATAACCAACAGCGGGATCTGGATACCCATGTTGGCTCCCACATGTTCCACGATGATCTCATCGGATGAACCACGATGTCAAGGACTCAATCGATCCCGTATACAATTCCCTTTGTCTAGCGGTATTATAGTTACCCGAGATTCGATCGTCGGTATGCCGATACCTTGTTCAATCTCGTTACCGGCAAGTCTCTTTACTCGTTCCGTAACACATCATCCCGTGATCAACCCCTTGGTCACATTGTGCACATTATGATGATGTCCTACCGAGTGGGCCCAGAGATACCTCTTCGTTTACACGGAGTGACAAATCCCAGTCTCGATTCGTGCCAACCCAACAGACACTTTCGGAGATACCTGTAGTGCACCCTTATAGCCACCCAGTTACGTTGTGACGTTTGGTACACCCAAAGCATTCGTATGGTATCCGGGAGTTGCACAATCTCATGGTCTAAGGAAATGATACTTGACATTAGAAAAGCTTTAGCATATGAACTACGATCTTTGTGCTAGGCTTAGGATTGGGTCTTGTCCATCACATCATTCTCCTAATGATGTGATCCCGTTATCAACGACATCCACTGTCCATGGTCAGGAAACCGTAACCATCTATTGATCAACGAGCTAGTCAATTAGAGGCTTACTAGGGACATGGTGTTGTCTATGTATCCACACATGTATCTGAGTTTCCTATCAATACAATTATAGCATGGATAATAAACGATTATCATGAACAAGGAAATATAATAATAACTTATTTATTATTGCCTGTAGGGCATATTTCCAACAGTCTCCCACTTGCACTAGAGTCAATAATCTAGTTCACATCGCCATGTGATCAACACTGACTGGTCACATCGCCATGTGATCAACATCCAAAGAGTTTACTAGTGTCACTAAACTAGTTCACATCACCATGTGATTAAGACTCAATGAGTTCTGGGGTTTGATCATGTTTTGCTTGTGAGAAAGGTTTTAGTCAATGGGTCCGCAACATTCAGATCCGTATGTATTTCGCAAATCTCTAGGTCATATTGTAAATGTGGCTTCCACGCTCCACTTGGAGCTATTCCAAATGGTTGCTCCACTATACGTATCCGGTTTGCTACTCAGAGTCATTCGGATAGGTGTTAAAGCTTGCATCGACGTAACCCTTTACACCGAACTCTTTATCACCTCCATAATCGAGAAACCTGTCCTTATTTACTCCAAGGACAATTTTGACCGCTGTCCAATGATCCGTTCCTGGATCATTCTTGTACCCCTTGACTGACTCATGGCAAGGCACACTTCCGGTGCGGTACACAGCATAGCATACTACAGAGCCTATGTCTAAAGCATAGGGGACGACCTTCGTCCTTTCTCTCTCTTCTGCCGCGGTCGAGCTTTAACTCTTAACTTCATACCTTACTACTCAGGCAAGAACTCCTTCTTTGACTGATCCATCTTGAATACCTTCAAGATCATGCCAAGGTATGTGCTCATTTGAAAGTACCATTTAGCATTTCTGATCTATCCTCATAGATCTTGATGCTCAATAGCCTAATCCAGGTCTTCCATTGAAAAACACTTTTCAAATAACCCTATATGCTTTCCAGAAATTCTACATCATTTCTGATCAACAATATGTTAACAACATATACTTATCAGAAATTCTATGGTGCTCCCACTCACTTCTTTGGAAATACAAGTTTCTCATAAACTTTGTATAAATCCAAAATCTTTGATCATCTCATCAAAGCGTACATTCCAACTCCGAGATGCTCACTCCAGTCCTTAGAAGGATTGCTGGATTTTTGCATATTTGTTAGCGTTCTTCAGGATTGTCAAAACCTTATGGTTGTATCACATACAACCTTTCCTCAAGAAAACTATCGAGGAAACAATGTTTTTTTGACATTCTATCTGCAAGATTTCATAAATAATGCAGCAACTGCTAATCCATTTCCAACAGACTCTTAGCATCGCTACGAGTGAGAAAGCCTCACCGTAGTCAACTCCTTGAACTTGTCGAAAAACATCTTAACGACAAGTCGAGCTTTCTTAATGGTGATTCTTACCATCATTGTCTGTCTTTCCTTTTAAAATCCATCTGTACCCAACGGCCTTACGACCATCAAGTATTTCTTCCAAAGCCATGGATCCTTTCTTGGATTTTATGGCCTCGAGCCATTTGTCGGAATCCGGGCCCACCATCGCTTCTCCATAGCTCGTAGGTTCATTGTTGTCTAGCAACATGACCTCTAAGACAGGATTGCGTACCACTCTGAAGTAGTACGCATCCTTGTCACCCTACGAGGTACGGCAGTGACTTGATCCGAAACTTCATGATCACTATCATAAGCTTCTACTTCAATTGGTGTAGGCGCCACAGGAACAACTTCTTGTGCCCTGCTACACACTAGTTGAAGTGACGGTTTAATAACCTCATCAAGTCTCCACCATCCTCCCACTCAATTCTTTCGAGAGAAACTTTTCCTCAAGAAAGGACCCGTTTCTAGAAACAATTACCTTTGCTTCCGGATCTGAGATAGGAGGTATACCCAACCATTTTGGGTATCCTATGAAGATGTATTTATCCGTTTTGAGTTCGAGCTTATCACGATGAAACTTTTTCACATAAGCGTCGCAGCCCCAAACTTTAAAGAAACGACAACTTAGGTTTCTCCAAACCATAGTTCAAACGGTGTCGTCTCAACGGAATTACGTGGTGCCTTATTAAAGTGAGTGTGGTTGTCTCTAATGCCTAACCCATGAACGATAGTGGTAATTTGATAAGAGACATCATGGTACGCACCATATCCAATAGGGTGCAACTATGATGTTCGGACACACCATCACACTATGGTGTTCCAGGCGGTATTAATTGTGAAACAATTTCCACAATGTCTTAATTGTGTGCCAAAGCTTGTAACTCAGATACTCATCTCTATGATCATATCATAGACATTTTATCCTCTTGTCACAATGACCTTCAACTTCACTCTGAAATTACTTGAACCATTCAATAATTCAGACTTGTGTTTCATCAAGCAAATATATAGTATCTACTTAAATCATCTGTGAAGTAAAACATAACGATATTCACTGCATGCCTCAGCACTCATTGGACTGCACACATCAAAGTGTGTTACTTCCAACAAGTTGCTATCTTGTTCCATCTTACTGAAACCGAGGCTTTTCAGTCATCTTGCCTATGTGGTATGATTTGCATATCTCAAGTGATTCAAAATCAAGTGAGTCCAAACGATCCATCTGCATGGAGTTTCTTCATGCGTATACACCAATATGACTTACATGGCAGTGCCACAAGTGGTACCATCATTACTATCTTATATCCTTTTGGCATGAAAATGTGTATCACTATGATCGAGATTCAATAAACCATTCCTTTTAGGTGCTAGACAATTGAAGGTGTTATTCAAATAAACAGAGTAACCATTATTCTCCTTAAATGAATAACCGTATTGCGACAGACATAATCCAATCATGTCTATGCTCAACGCAAACACCAATAACAATTATTTAGGTTTAACACCAATCTCGATGGTAGAGGGAGCGTGCGATGCTTGATCACATCAACCTTGGAAACACTTCCAACACGTATCGTCAGCTCACCTTTAGCTAGTCTCCGTTTATTCCGTAGCTCTTATTTCGAGTTACTAACACTTAGCAACCGAACCGGTATCTAATACCCTGGTGCTACTACGAGTACTAGTAAAGTACACATTAACATAATGTATATCCAATATACTTCTATCGACCTTGCCAGCCTTCTTATCTACCAAGTATCTAGGGTAATTCTGCTCCAGTGGTTGTTCCCCTTATTATAGAAGCACTTAGTCTCGGGTTTGGGTTCAACCTTGGGTTTCTTCACTGGAGCAGCAACTGATTTGCCGTTTCATGAAGTGTCCCTTCTTGCCCTTGCCCTTCTTGAAACTAGTGGTTTCACCAACCATCAACAATTGATGCTCCTTCTTGATTTCTTCTTTCGCGGTGTCAAACATCGTGAATACCTCAAGGATCATCTATCCCTGATATGTTATAGTTCATCACGAAGCTCTAGCAGCTTGGTGGCAATGACTTTGGAGAAACATCACTATCTCATCTGGAAGATCAACTCCCACTCGATTCAAGTGATTGTTGCACTCAGACAATCTGAGCACAAGCTCAATGATTGAGCTTTTCTCCGTTAGTTTGCAGGCTAAGAAAATTGTCGGAGGTCTTATACCTCTTGACGTGGGCATGAGCCTGAAATCCCAATTTCAGCCCTCGAAACATCTCATATGTTCCGCGACGTTTCGAAAAACGTCTTTGGTGCCTCAACTCTAAACCGTTTAACTGAACTATCACGCAGTTATCAAAACGTGTATGTCCGATGTTCGCAACATCGACAGACGACGATTAGGGTTCATCACACTAAGCGGTGCATTAAGGACATAAGCTTTCTATTGTCCGCATAATCGCTACTGTCAACTTTCAACTATATTTTCTCTAGGAACATATCTAAACAGTGGAACTAAAGCGCGAGCTTATGACATAATTTGCAAAGATCTTTTGACTATGTTCAGGATAATTAAGTTCATCTCATGAACTCCCACTCAGACAGACATCCCTCTAGTCATCTAAGTGATTACATGATCCGAGTCAACTAGGCCGTGTCCGATCATCACGTGAGACGGACTAGTCATCATCGGTGAACATCTTCATGTTGATCGTATCTACCATACGACTCATGCTCGACCATTCGGTCTCTTGTGTTCCGAGGCCATGTCTGTACATGCTAGGCTCGTCAAGTCAACCTAAGTGTTTCGCGTGTGTAAATATGGCTTACACCCGTTGTATGTGAACGTAAGAATCTATCACACCCGATCATCACGTGGTGCTTCGAAATGACGAACTTTCACAACGGTGCACATCTAGGGGGAACACTTTCTTGAAATTTTAATGAGGGATCATCTTATTTACTACCGTTGTTCTAAGCAAATAAGATGTATAAACATGATAAACATCACATGCAATAAAATAGTGACATGATATGGCCAATATTATTTTTGCTCCTTTTGATCTCCATCTTCGGGGCTCCATGATCATCATCGTCACCGGCATGACACCATGATCTCCATCATCATGATCTCCATCATCGTGTCTTCATGAAGTTGTCTCGCCAACTATTACTTCTACTACTATAGCTACCGGTTAGCAATAAAGTAAAGTAATTACATGGCGTTGTTCATTGACACGCAGGTCATACAATAAATTAAGACAACTCCTATGGCTCCTGCCGGTTGTCATACTCATCGACATGCAAGTCGTGATTCCTATTACAAGAACATGATCAATCTCATACATCACATATCATTCATCACATTCTTCTTGTCCATATCACATCACATAGCATACCCTGCAAAAACAAGTTAGACGTCCTCTAATTGTTGTTTGCATGTTTTACGTGGCTACTATGGGTTTCTAGCAAGAACGTTTCTTACCTACGCAAAACCACAACGTGATATGTCAATTGCTATTTACCCTTCATAAGGACCCTTTTCATCGAAACCGATCCGACTAAAGTGGGAGAGACTAGCACCCGCTAGCCACCTGATGCAACAAGTGCATGTCAGTCGGTGGAACCTGTCTCACGTAAGTGTACATGTAAGGTCGGTCCGGGCCGCTTCATCCCACAATACCGTCGAAACAAGATTGGACTAGTAACGGTAAGCATATTGAACAAAATCAACGCCCACAACTACTTTGTGTTCTACTCGTGCAAAGAATCTACGCAGTAGACAGCTCTGATACCACTGTTGGGGAACGTAGCAGAAATTCAAAATTTTCCTACGTGTCACCAAGATCTATCTATGGAGAAACCAGCAACGAGGGGAAGGAGAGTGCATCTACATACCCTTGTAGATCGCTAAGCGAAAGCGTTCAAGAGAACGGGGTTGAAGGAGTCGTACTCGTCGTGATCCAAATCACCGGAGATCCTAGTGCCGAACGGACGGCACCTCCGCGTTCAACACACGTGCAGCCCGGTGACGTCTCCCACGCCTTGATCCAACAAGGAGAGAGGGAGAGGTTGAGGAAGACTCCATCCAGCAGCAGCACAACGGCGTGGTGGTGATGGAGGAGCGTGGTAGTCCAGCAGGGCTTCGCCAAGCACCGCGAGATATGAGGAGAAAGAGAGGTAGGGCTGCGCCAACAGGAGAAGAAACTCATGTGTTGGGCTGCTCCTATGCCTCCACTATATATAGGGGGAGAGGGGGCTGCGCCCCCACCTAGGTTTCCACCCCTAGGGGGCGGCGGCCAGCCCTAGATCCCATCTAGGGGGGCGGCCAAGGGGTGGAGAGGGGGAAACTTGCCCCCCAAGCAAGGTGGGCGCCCCCTCCCCAAACCCTAGGCGCCTTGGGCCCTTGTGGGGGGGCGCACCAGCCCACCTGGGGCTGGTCCCCTCCCACACTTGGCCCATGCAGCCCTCCGGGGCCGGGGGCCCCACTTGGTGGACCCCCGGGACCCTCCCGGTGGTCCCGGTACGTTACCGATAAAACCCGAAACTTTTCTGGTGACCAAAACAGGACTTCCCATATATAAATCTTTACCTCCGGACCATTCCGGAACTCCTCGTGACGTCCGGGATCTCATCCGGGACTCCGAACAACATTCGGTGACCACATACAAACTTCCTTTATAACCCTAGCGTCATTGAACCTTAAGTGTGTAGACCCTACGAGTTCGGGAACCATGCAGACATGACCGAGACGTTCTCCGGTCAATAACCAACAGTGGGATCTGGATACCCATGTTGGCTCCCACATGTTCCACGATGATCTCATCGGATGAACCACGATGTTAAGGACTCAATCGATCCCGTATACAATTCCCTTTGTCTAGCGGTATTATACTTGCCCGAGATTCGATCGTCGGTATGCCGATACCTTGTTCAATCTCGTTACCGGCAAGTGTCTTTACTCGTTCCGTAACACATCATCCCGTGATCAACCCCTTAGTCACATTGTGCACATTATGATGATGTCCTACCGAGTGGGCCCAGAGATACCTCTCCGTTTACACGGAGTGACAAATCCCAGTCTCGATTCGTGCCAACCCAACATACACTTTTGGAGATACCTGTAGTGCACCTTTATAGCCACCCAGTTACGTTGTGACGTTTGGTACACCCAAAGCATTCCTACGGTATCCGGGAGTTGCACAATCTCATGGTCTAAGGAAATGATACTTGACATTAGAAAAGCTTTAGCATACGAACTACGATCTTTGTGCTAGGCTTAGGATTGGGTCTTGTCCATCACATCATTCTCCTAATGATGTGATCCCGTTATCAACGACATCCACTGTCCATGGTCAGGAAACCGTAACCATCTATTAATCAACGAGCTAGTCAATTAGAGGCTTACTAGGGACATGGTGTTGTCTATGTATCCACACATGTATCTGAGTTTCCTATCAATACAATTATAGTATGGATAATAAAAGATTATCATGAACAAGGAAATATAATAATAACTTATTTATTATTGCCTCTAGGGCATATTTCCAACACGAACTACTTCCTCCATGGGTATGCTGAAATTGTCCTCCCGACTTCGGGGTAAATCGTGGCTTCTGATGAGCTCCAGAATTGTGCTTCCCTTGTCCATACTTCCTCTTGCGGTTCTCAATCTGCTGCTGCTTCCCTTCAATCATGAGAGCTCTATCTACCAACTCCTGGTAGTTGTTGAAACCTACTACCATCAACTGCATACTCAGCTCGTCATTTAGTCCTTCCAGAAACTTCTCTTGCTTAGTTGCATCCGTAGCAACGTCATCTGGGGCATAACGTGCTAGCTTACTGAAGTCATCCACACACTGGCCAACTGTACGTCCTCCCTGGCGTAAGTTGCGAAACTCGCGCTTCTTCATGGCCATAGCTCCTGCTGAAACATGGGCAGTACGGAAAGCCTGCTGAAACTGATCCCATGTGACAGTGTCTACTGGATAAGTGGCTGTGAAATTCTCCCACCATGATGTTGCGGGTCCATCAAGCTGGTGTGCGGCAAATCGCACCTTCTCTGCATCTGTGCATCCTGCAGTGGTCAACTCCCTGGCTGTCTTGGGAAGCCAATCATCTGCAACAATCGGCTCGGTGCTACTGGAAAACACCGGCGGATTTAGCCTAAGGAAACGGGTTAAGTGATCAACAGGTGGTGGCGGTGGTGGATTGTTGTTGTTGTTGTTGTTGTTGTTCCCCTGATTCTGATTCTGGACTAGTATCTGCATCAATGCATTCTGCTGCTGGATCAACTGGGTGAGCTCTGGTGGAAATCCATTATCACGCCTCGGAGGCATCTGAGGGTTTAGAAAGGATGAGAATATAGAATAGAATGAGGTCTAGAGGGAAAACACTACCCATATGCACATGAGACAAATTTCAATCAAAATACTTCATTCAACAAGCAAGGGCATAGAATGGTCTATCTATCGTTACAAAAGTGCTTGGACTAGATACATGGGGGAAATACTACTACTGTTATGGCGGTCGACTAGAAAAATTGCTCCGATGAAGACTCCATGATATCTGCTCCAGCTTCATCAACATAATCATCATCACTATCATCTGGATCCGAGTCGGTGTCGTCAATGATGATGTAGTTCTCTGGACAAGTGAAATCTTCATCTTCTCCTTCTGTCACGGGGAATCCCATAAATACTTTCAACTTCTTCTTCAGATCATCGTTCTTCTCCACTAGTGTTGCTATTTCTTCCTCATATCCATCACGTGTAGACTTGAGTTCTTCCTCCAGTTCTGTGATTTTGATCATGGCCTTCTTCAGATCCTTCATGCCTGCGCACATCTGGTTCTCCTAGCGTCGAATGTGCTAGTTTAACTCCTGGATGAAAGCTGCAATTGATCGGTCCTTCCGGTTGCTGATCATCTCCCATTGCTCATCTCGGCGCCCACAAATCTGGTAGATAGTATCCTTAAGCTCCTTGTGGTAAACTTCTCCAATACGTCCCATGGTAATGTGGGCTGCCATGCTCTTTCCTAGACTCCAGGTTGGTGCATCAAAGGAAAACTCTATGGACTCAGTGACGGGCATGAATGTCCTTCCTGGAACTTGAACTTGAATCATCCAGCGCTTCTCTTTAGGTAAAGTGGCGTTGTAGGTCCCGGTGAAGCTTGGTACTCCGATTTCAGGTACTTGGTGACTTCCTTCAGGTGTCGTCCAAAGGGTGTATCTTCATCCGGGTGCATGAACTTGTTCCTTGCATCCGCCATCCTAAGAGAGTAGAAAAGATGAGGAGTTAGAAAAGAGAAGAGAGAGTAGTGATCTAGGGCTTTGGCTTAGTGGTCGTGTCCTACAGTCAGCGTGTGCTCTAATACCATCTTGTAGCAACCAGACCTCAAACGGTCCGATCTCTGTGCGTCAGTGTCATCCCTGGATCAGTAATGCTGACACGCACAGTACTTGAAGGATTTATAACAGAGTAGCAATCACACACTTACTACATTGAATGTCTCTAGAGAGAGCTTATTACAATAAATATGGCTTAAGGCCATCTAATAACGATAACAGCGAAAGGCTTGGAAGATAAGCGAGTCCATCAACTCCAACGGCATCACTGAGTATAGGACCACGATCCTAAGGCAATTTTACTCATCGTTTGAAAAGTCTACAACATGAACGTTGCAGCCCGAAAACGGGTCAGCACATGGAATATGCTGGCAAAGAAACACATAGAGAGTAATGAAGAATAAAACTATTCTACATGCATATATGGCTGGTGGAAAGCTCTATGGTTACAGTTTTTTTGCATAAAGCCAATTTTTTCCTACTTCAAAGGAATAATTTTTTTTAACTATCATGGTGGTTGTTAAACATTGAGAATGGTTGACAGCATTCTCAATCCCAATTAAGCATCACCATTAAAACCCAACAATATTAATTATAAGTAACATGATGAGATTCACATGATAATCCAAGTACTAGATACTCAAAACGTCCATAACCGGGGACACGGCTAATCATGATTAGTTTGTACACTCTGCAGAGGTTGCGCACTTTTCCCCACAAGACTCGATCTCCTCCGTTTGTTTTCTCGCACTGCATGGCGTTTGAGAAACGGATGACCGAGACATAGTCTTTCAGAAGCGCTAGCACCTTACGATTGGGTAGACCGTACCACCTACATCCCCTACATCTGCTAGTCTACCACGGTAAGAGTTCTCACGACTTACTCAGCTATGCTAGAGCCCATAATAGCATGTGGCTGCACACGGAAGTTTCTAGCATGAATAATCTTATGATCCCTTTGAGCCTGGGTGGCGGTCCGAAAAGAAACAGGCAATCCTGGTCTACCCAGGTGCCTAGACAGGCAATCCTGGAATAACCAGGTACCTCAATCCACCCAGATGTGTATTAAAGTTGCCACCTTAAATAAACCATTAATTAACAATCTCACATCTGTCATGGAAATTCACTCACCCAATCCACGTCTACTAGCATAGCATGGCATAATAAGCAACGTAGAAGTAACTCCCAGGGGTTTGGTAACAAAACAGGTAATAGGTACTACCTCATCTACTTCCCAGAACCCACATATTAATAAGATCCTAATCATGCAGTTGTTTGAGGATTGATCTAATGCATAAAAACTGGGTAGTAAGGAGGTATGATCAAAGTGTTACTTGCCTTGCTGATGATCCGTGAAACCTAAGGATTCGAAGTAGCAAGCGGCGCAATTCGGGTACTCTATCGCAGGCAAACAAACAAACAAGCATACAATAAGTACTCATCTAATGCACAGGTAAAACTCAAATAAAAGATCCAACCAGAAAGTTCAACTTAAGAACTCCAGTTTGCAAAAAGAATCAAATCAAACGAAGAAGCAAAACTCAAACTGCGAAAGAAACAAGCTTCGTTTACTAATTTGGACCTAAGTCAAATTTTACAGAAGCAAAAACTGGTTTGAGTAGATTAAACAGAAAGAGGGTTTCGAGACGAAACTCTAGGCGTTTGAATCGCCTGATTCCGATAAACGAGCGAAAAGTTAAACTAAAACGAAAATCGGATCACAAATCGCGATTAGAAAAATCGCGGAATAAATCCGAGAAAAAAGAAAAATGACGAACAGATTAACGAACGAACGTTCGTTATCTGGATCTAAACGATGAACGCGTT
The DNA here is from genome assembly GCF_002162155.2 of Triticum dicoccoides. Lineage (NCBI taxonomy): Eukaryota > Viridiplantae > Streptophyta > Magnoliopsida > Poales > Poaceae > Triticum > Triticum dicoccoides. The sequence goes on along the minus strand of NC_041383.1, from coordinate 648,241,800 downwards.
CGTTAAAACGAACGAACGAGCGAACGCTCGCTAAATAAATAAATCGAAAAAAAAACGATCTAAAATAATCTAGGGGTTTTCTTAAAAAAAACAGAGTGGTTTTTCAAAAAAAAAACGGCGTCGGCGGCGG
>NC_041383.1:648240314-648241383 GCF_002162155.2 Triticum dicoccoides | reverse complement strand
CGGCGGCGGGGTTGGCGGCGGCGGCTTGGGGAAGGGGCAAGGCGGCGCGGGGCAGAGTCCCGGTCGGACTCAGCGATGGCGGCGGCGGTCGCGGTCTCCTAGAGGGAGACGGCGGCGCGGGGAGGCGGGCCGGCTCGGCTGTGCTTCGGCCCAGTCGGCGCGCGCAATTTTTTTTTAAAATAATTTCCCCGACAGAAAATAAATTCTAGAAAAATAACTAAAAATCTAAAAATACCAAAATAAAATTTCATCGCTCAAATAAAATATTTAAAACAAGATGAACATTTATTTGGCCCTAAAATGCATTTTTGAAAATCGTGCAATTTTTCCTAAATTCAAATAGAATAGCAAAAACACCCAAAATAAAACTTATTTGATTTTTTTATTAAATCCTCATTATTTCTTTCTTTTGGGAAAGTCATTTTATTCCCTCTCTTTTATTTTTGTGGTTGAAATAATTGAAGATGAAATAAATAAAATCAATTGATCCTATTTTCAAAATTTGAGAAACTCAAATCTGAAAATAACGAAATCCCCAACTCTCTCCGTGGGTCCTTGAGTTGCGTAGAATTTCTAGGATCGAGGCAAAAATGCCATAAATATGATATGCAAGATGATCTATTTGTATAAGTCGACCAATCCAAACAAAAAAAATCCGAAAAGGATGTCGTTGTTTTGGGTCGGCGTGTTGGAGTTGCTCCTGGGGCCCACGTAGTGACATACTGCAGAGTAGACAGACCTTCAGCTCAAGGTCTGAATGCAATATTGGACGATGGCTAGCAGTAGAATGAGCAGTCGTGTATACTTCTAGAAGTACACTAGCATAGAGTAGTTGGCTCCGCTAGTGGCGCGCAGATCCAGCGCAATTTCGCACTACACGCGCCCAGCATTTCGGCATTTCAGTTCCCTCCCCCCTCCCATTCCGTTTCTGCCTCCCCTCCCCTCCAGTCCACCACACCATGCAACCGCCGCCGGCCACCGGCGACGCGCTCGCGGAGTGCCTCCGCCTCCTGGCCGAGCTCCCCGCCGCGGCCGCTTCCTCCCCGGCCTTCCGCCGCCACTGGCCCTC
>NC_041383.1:648237567-648239808 GCF_002162155.2 Triticum dicoccoides | reverse complement strand
CCGTCTGCGGCGGCCCTCCCCTCGGCCACCTCCACACCGTCTCGCTCCTCTCCTCCTCCGCCGCCTCGCTCTCCCAGCTCGCGGCCGACGCGCGCCTGCTCGTCTCCCCATCCCCGGCCGGGGGCGAAGGTGGCGGATCGGATAGCCTGCTACCCCGCCTCCGGCTTGGCTCCGCCGTCTCCCGCGCCGCGGCGCTGGACTCGCTCGCCGAGTCCGTCGGTTCCCTGCCGGCGTCGCACTCCGCCGCCGCCGTCTCCGCGGTCGCCGCGATGCTCGACTCCGGCGACCTCCTCCCGGCCTCGCGCGACAAGGCCGTGTCCGTGCTCGCCGCCTTCGCGTCCTCCGACGCCGGCTGCCTGTTCCTGGCCCAGGAGTCAGGCACCGTCGTGCCCCACCTCTGCCGCGCGCTGGAGTCCGGCGGTGCCAGCGCTGAGCAGGCGTGCGTTGCCCTGGAGCCGCTCACCGCCTCGTCACGGGACGCGGCGGCGGCCGTCTCGGCGCGCGGCGGCGTGGCCGCGCTCCTCGTGGCTTGCGCCGCCGGCACCCCGGCGTCGCAGGCCGCCGCCGCGGGCGTGCTCCGGAACATCGCCGCGTTCCCGGACCTGCTCCCCGCGTTCCGCGACGAGGGCGCGCTCCCGCTGATCGTGCAGCTCGTCTCACTCGGCACGCCGCGGACGCAGGAGCTCGCGCTTGGCTGCCTCCAGAACTTGACGGCCAGCGATGGCGACGAGGGGCAGAGGTTCAAGGTCGAGGCTTTCCAAGAAGGCGCGCTCGGCTGCGTCAAGGACTTCCTGGAGTCCTGCCGCGGCGACCAGCCGGGTCTCGCGCCGGCATTCGGGCTCCTCCGCAACATGGCCACCTTCCGCTACATCGCCGAGATAGCGGTGTCCGCCGGCTTCGTCAGCCACGTCCTGGCCGCGCTGGGCAGCGACAGGGCCAGCACCCGCACAGAGGCCGCCATGGCGCTGGCGGAGCTGTGCAGCGTCAGCAGCAGCAGCAAGGCAAGGAAGGAGGCCGGGGGCGCGATGCCGAGGCTGATCTGGATGCTGGAGGCCAAGGCCGTGGCCGAGAGGGACGCCGCGGCGAGGGCGCTGGCGACGCTGGTGGTGGCGGCAAGCAGCCACCGGAAGGCGTTCAAGAAAGACGAGATGGGCATAGTGAACGCGGTCCAGCTGCTGGACCCGGCCGTCCGGGGCGCCGACAAGCGGTTCCCCGTGTCGCTGCTGCTGGCCGTGGCGCAGTCCCGGCGGTGCCGGAAGCAGATGGTGGCCGCCGGCGCGTGCGGGTTCCTGCAGGGGCTCCTGGCCGCTGAGGTGGACGGCGCAAAGAAGCTCTCCGAGTGCCTCGGCAGGGGCAAGATGCTCGGCGTGTTCCCCCGGACATGACATGACATGGCGGCGATCATTGCCTGAGACTTGTACGTATGCGCTTCAACCCACGATTCTCGTTCTCTGTATGAAGGAATCTTTGTATATGTTGTTGTGTTTCATGATTCATAGCTTAGATTGAAATGAGATGATGATGAGTGCTTTAGTGAGTGTGGTTAAACCCAATAAGAACACGGCGAAGATTGTAACTAATCTCTGATGCGAGCTTCTGAAGAAATCAATCGAATGTTGTTTTGTGACTAATTGACAAACAAAACACCTTTGGAGTACACAATTCTGATTTCTGAACACTGTCATTGTCCAATTAAACCAACTGTATAACACCGGCGGGCAACTGCGACATTACGAATTAGTAATACGCATTAGTTGCTGACGATTTCGGTTAAGCTCATCCATCCTGTTGGCTGTTGCGTGTTGGAGGTCAGGTGAGCAGTCAGCAGGGGTAGTTTTCCTGGGTTATGAGCTGATTGCTAGGGAGGTGTACACTACCGGACAGGCTCATCACTGATAATTCAATGGAGTGTGTAGACTGATATGGTACCTGCTACCTACTGAGTACTGAGAGCAGGAAATGGGTCAGCGTTGTGGTTGTATACACACACATATGCTGCAACTACAGGTTGGCAAAGACCGCAATAACTTGTAAAGATGGGAGTAGATGCGTGCACGGTTCTTCAGTACCCCTACCCACTCCCTCATGTCCCCCTTTCCTGACCGTGATCACCGGTACCACAACTGTTCTCCCTTGCCTGTAACTTTTTTTGTTGAGAAAACTGTAACTTTCTGATATACCAGTAACAAGCCTTTAACCATGCCAGATAATCGTCGTTCCAGGGTAACAAAAGTAAAAAAA
>NC_041383.1:648185594-648237431 GCF_002162155.2 Triticum dicoccoides | reverse complement strand
GGAAAGATGGGGCCTGGTGGGATAAACACACAAACAGTCTGGTGCATTCATGAACCGGTCAGATTCAGATTTGGGCGTACCGTCTGAAGAGCATTTTTGGTTGCAGCGACTAATCATGCATGAAAGAATCTGCATTATGATCCATGCATGCATGCATAATTCTGGTCTCCATGCTGCTCAACTGTTGACAATGTGATGCGCAGTTGGGCGGTCACATGGATGGACCTGGCCATGGTTTGGTAGGGTGGTAGGGGCAGCTCATTGCTGTCTACGAGGGGAATGATCCACAGTGCGGGACAGCAAGGGCTTGGGCCTTCGGGGGAGGGCAGAACATGGCATGTTCTCCCCTGTAGATTAGAGAATGATGCCACCGAACCTTCCCTCGGATCGACCTTGCCGTCGCCGTTCGCTGTTGCCTTTTGGCACACAATCATGTCATGTGCGCTGAACATGTAGTATAGGTTTTTCTTTCCTGAGATAAAGAGCATGTAGATTTTATATGGTCATGTTGTCTGTCTAGCACCGGATTGCTTTATGGAGTTGAGAGCTCCGGGTGCTCCGGCCGACCTGTCTAATGTCTCTAAGGGCATCTCCAACGGAGAGGCGCTTAAATCCTGATCTTTTTTTTCCGCAAGCGCCGGGCACTAGGAACAAACGCTAGGGAGGGAATTTTGTACGTGATTTTTAAGCGTCTGACTCTTAGGTGGCATCGATGCCAGAAAAATCACCAGAAATGGCATAGAAACTGTCGAAACAGCTAGGATTTAATTCCTAGCGCCCAGCGCCCCCATTGTACATGCCCTAACAGCCTTCATACAAAAGTGTGGAAATCGCTCCTGTTTTCAGAACCCCGAGCAGACTCTAAGGCGTCTTTTTAGCGGCAACACTCAACTTCTTCGCGATGCAACATTCCCTTGCTGCCTTCCGTGATGCTATACAATTTGAGCTCCGGGATATTGGTTTTGAGGGTGATATGTACACATGGAGTTACCACAGCAAGGAGTTAAGAACGTACATTTGTGAGCGGCTCGATCGTGCGACTGCCAATGATGAATGGTGCCAAAACTTCCCAAAACACGTGGTGATTAATGGTGAACCAAGGCACTCTAACCATCGGCCGGTCATCGTGTGTTCGGAGGGAGCGGATAGAGGATGGAAGAGAGGAGACCAAGCTCGGTGGTTACAAGAAGAGGGGTGTGAGGAGGTAGTGAAGAAAGCATGGAATGATAGTCTGGTGGGAAATGGAGGAGGAGCGGCGCAAGCTTTACGAGGAGTTGCTTCGGGAGCAAGTAAATGGAGCAAGGAGGTGTTGGCGGAGCTGGATGAAAAGATTAAGAAGGCTAGGGCAGAGTTGGAGTGGTGCATGAAGGAGAGGGTCTCGGAGGCTAAGATAAGAGAGGAAGCTAGACTTTGATGCTTGTTGGAGGAGTTGAAAGATAAGAAGCACACCCAGCTAAAACAGAGAGCACACATGTGGTGGTTGCGAGGGGGGAACAAGAATATCAAATATTTGCAGTCGGTAGCTAATGGAAGAAAGAAGGTGAATAGGTTGAAGGAGATCAGAAGGGAGGATGGCACGATGGTGGAGGAAGGGGAGGACTTAACTAACTACGTGTGTTCATTTTTTCAGGACCTATTTACATCTTCTAATCCGCATCGAATACAAGAACTGATCGACAAGGTCCAACCACGAGTCAATAATGAAATGCGTGCAACTCTTGAAGCTGAATACACTCGGGAGGAAGTGAAAGAAGCACTGGATCATATTGGTGATCTAAAAGCACCGGGTCCGGATGGCATGCCCTCTATCGTCTTCAAGCGACACTGGCATTTTATGGGAGATCAAGTTGTTAAAGAAGTCCTAGCAGTGCTAAATGGAGGAGACATGCCAGAGGGGTGGAATGATACTATGGTTGTACTAATCCCCAAGGTAAAGAACCCGAAGAGGATCAAGGACCTAAGGCCAATCAGTTTGTGCAATGTGGTCTATAAGCTGGTTTCTAAAGTTATAGCAAATAGGCTGAAGTCGGTGTTGCCAGATATCATCTCGGATAATCAAAGCGCCTTCGTACCAGGTAGACTAATCACGGACAATGTCCTCATTGCATACGAGATCTCACACTACATCATGAACAAGAGAAGTGGCAAGAGTGGTGTGGCAGCAGTAAAAGCAGACATGAGCAAAGCATATGACCGTGTCGAGTGGGGTTTTTTGGAAGCCATGCTGTGTAAGTTGGGCTTTACCAGAACATGGATTGATCTGGTCATGAAGTGTGTGAGAACAGTGAGATACCAAATTAAAGTCAATGGCGAGGTCACAAACACGTTCAGCCCTTCTCGCGGCCTAAGACAAGGAGATCCCGTATCTCCATATTTGTTTGTCATTTGTGCCGAGGGGCTATCTGTGCTCCTCAACGATGCCGAGGAGAAAGGAACAATCCATGGCGTCAAGATTTGTCAGCAGGCACCCTGCGTTTCACACCTTCTGTTCGCTGATGACTCCATGCTGTTGATGAAAGCGAACCAGGAAGAAGCAGCGGCTTTGCATGATGTGCTACAGTTGTATGAGGATTGCTCTGGCCAATGCATAGATATTGAGAAATCTGCAGTCATGTTTAGCCCCAACACTAGTGATGCAGCAAAGCAATCAGTCAAAAATGCATTGGGTATCCACAGTGAGAACTGGAACGAGAAATACCTAGGTCTGCCTGTTCACGTGGGGCGTTCAAGGAAGCGAGCATTCAATTACATCAAGCACAACTTGTGTGGCCGGATGAACGGATGGCAGGAAAGGCTCTTAGCGAAGGAGAGCAAGGAGGTTTTGGTGAAGGCTGTGGGGCAAGCAATCCCCACATTTGCTATGTCTTGCTTCGACCTTACTAAAACCTTCTGTGCTGAACTAAACTCTCTCCTGGGATCATTCTGGTGGAGCCAGCAGGACAAGAAGAATGCGATGCACTGGATTAGCTGGGATAAATTAACTATGCCCAAAGCTATGGGAGGATTAGGGTTTCGGGACATGCATATGTTCAACATCGCAATGCTGTCCAGACAAGCTTGGAGAATCCTACAAAATCAGACTAGCCTTTGCGCTAGGGTGCTGCAAGCACGATACTTCGCGAACAGTAGCGTTCTTGAGGCCCAAGCTCATGATGGTATCTCGTACTCCTGGAGGAGTATCTTACATGGGCTGCAACTGATTAAAGAAGGATACATATGGAGAATTGGGAATGGAACGCAGGTGCATATCTGGAATGACCCTTGGATACCAAGGTCTTGGTCACGGCATGTCATCATCCCGAGAGGTGCAAACATGTTAACTCATGTGGCTGAACTTATCTGCCCTATTTCCGGAACTTGGGACGAACAGCTTGTGAGGGATATTTTTTGTGCCGAAGATGCCCAACGGATACTCCAGATTCCACTAAGAGATGGTGTGGACGACTTCATAGCTTGGCACTATGATAGCAAAGGAAATCACTCCGTGAAAAGTGCATATAAGTTGCAGGTTGAGTTGAGCAAGCACGCGGGCAACGGATCGGCAGGAACGAGTACAAGCGCAGGTGGACAACTTGAGCACACGGCTGATCAGACTTGGAAACGCATCTGGAAATTACCATGCCCGGCCAAGCTGCAGATGTTTGTATGGCGTTTGAGACATGAAGCTCTTGCCCTCTGCCAAAACCTGGAGAGGAGAGGAGTTAAGTTGGAGAAGACCTGATGTTTCTTCTGCGGTCACGGAAAAGAAGATGGAGGACACCTATTCATAAAATGCAAATGGGCCAAAGAAATTTGGCGTGGACTAGGCCTGGAGAGCGAGCGCATGCGCTTGGAGAAGATCACGAGTGTGCATGAGATGCTGGACCAGCTCTGGGAGCTAAATGAGAACCAACGGGTCCTGATCATTGTATTCTGGTGGCAATGGTGGAACCAACGCAATAATGTGCGTGATGGGCAATTACCGCTGCAAGCTCCGGAGATTATAAGGCACATTAGAGGCACTGCCTTGGAGTATGAACATGTGTTTGCTCCAGGAAAACGAAACATGACCGTGCCCAAATGGGAACCGCCTGAAACCGATATGTTGAAGTTCAACCTAGATGGGGCTTTCACTGCAGGGCAGTCCATGATTGGATGGGGTGTTGTGGCTCGAGGTGTTGATGGCCAAGTGGTGGTCGCTCGTGCCGGGCGCCAAGACCAAGCAACAGACGCCTTTGGGGCTGAGATCAATGCGCTGGCAGCAGCCATTTCAACTGCGACGGAGCTGGGTGCCACGCAAGTCGCCTTCGAAACGGATTCGCAGCTGCTTGTTGATGCCATGAACATGAGGATAGCTGATTCCTCCCCGTATGCTGCGATCATTGAGGACCTGAAGTTCCAAATTAAAATGTGGTTCGCCAAGTGTAGTGTGACCCATTGTAGGCGCTCGGCCAATTCTGTAGCTCATGAACTAGCTCAAATAGGTCGAATGTGTTTACCTAGCGTTTGTATGGAGTGGGACTCCTTTGTACCGCCCGCTGTGGCTGTCTGCGTCTCCGGGGATATGCCCGAGCGCCGTTAACTTATAAAGCTATGCTTTGCCTTCAAAAAAAAAAAACTTCTTTGCGATGCACCATTTCATCAGTCCTTTCTTCTTCCTCCTCTTCATCAGACTGAAGGGCAGCGCCGCCCCGTTTCTTCTCTCATACGTCCTCTGTATCCTTGTCAACCTGACGAGAGTGCAACACATGATCACTTTCTACACTAGCTGAAGCATCAGGACTGTTGGCATATTTTTAGCCTTATACATCTAAAATGCACATCACTAGTTCACTACCGAAAACAGCATATGTGCACGCTCACACATCATTCTCTACTGAAGAAATGTGGTTCCTAGTTATTCTATTCCGACAACGCAACACTATACGGGATTTCCAGTGGATTAACAGATGCCTTTTTCCTTGCATAAATCTGCACATCCGTACACGTCCTTCACAAATTCATGCATAAATCTGCACATCCGTACACGTCCTTCACAAATTCATGCATAAATCTGCCCTCATGTCGCCTCCCCTGCGACAGGAATGGACCAATCCACCTCGTACAACACAGGTTTGTTGTATCCACACATTTTCAGGCCGTAGTGCAATCCACTACACCAACTACTACTGCATAGATTCGCTGGAAACCTGTATGCGCCTTTGAAATGCTGCATTTCCTCGCCCTTGAGATCAATGGATGCCTTTTTCTTACTCTTGAGGTCGATGGTGAAAAACGCACCACGCTGCTCGACGAGCAGCACAGCTCTCCTCTCCGCGAAGAAGACGAGGTTTATTCTCTCCTCGCTTCCGAGATTTATCAGGTCGGAGCACAACCACCTATCGCCGCCAATCTCGCAGCCACGATTGTCGTCATCTTGTCCTTGCTTTGTCCAAAGCTCTAGCACGCCATGGTCTCGTATACTAACTAGTGAAAGCCTTCCTTCTCCGGTGACACATGGACACGGTGGCCGCCGCTGCTCACCGGCGCGGACCTTGATGGGGATCTTGGTCAAAGAAACATGTGTCGTGGCAACAGATACATTGAGCGTGTAGAAACTTGTCTCGTCCATGTACAGCCAGTGCACGGTGCCACGGGCGACGACACCAGCAAACGGCCCACACCTGGTGAGGTATGAAGCCGGTCGACACATGGTGGGCGAGCTCCAACTGTTTGTGGCAGAGGAGTACGTGTAGACATACAAGGTGCCGCTGCTGCCGGTGTAAGTCAAGAGCACCTGAAACGCCGGTTGTTGTCGTCGTCGCTGATCCAAATCGTCAATGACAGCGTGATCCTCGTCGGTAAGAAGCGCGCAGCCGGTTAGGTTCCAGTCCAAGTCTAAGTCCAAGTCTCTGTCGAAGTACCCATATCCATGGTTCGTGGGGAAGGAAATCGGCGGTAGAAGTCTACGCTGCCTGTCGATCAGAGGGCGGCATGCCACCAGATGAAGCTTTTCACGGACTTCATGGCTGGGGTAGCAGTCGACCCGGGTAGGCGGCATGATGCGCATGAGGAGAAGGCCGCGTCGCGATGCGAGTGGCCTTGCCAGGTTGAAGAGCCCGTCGTCGTTGGGGACGAAGGAGTCGAAGGTGAGATGGGCGCCGCCGGCCTGAAGGCTCAGGAAGCTCGGAGGGCTGTCGTTCAGGGGCAGGTGCTTGCTGGTTGGGTACGCGTTCTGGGAGAAGATCCCGACGAGGACTGACGGGTGGCGGGCCGTCTCCGGCCAGAGGCCCACGCGTCGGAGGAAGGCCGGGTCACTGACGAGGTGGAGCCACCGCTTGCAGGTGGCTGCGCAGCGGAGGAGGTCCTGCAAGCCCTGCAGGCGCGCGAAGACTTCGCGGAGCATGTCGTCGTCCGCGATCTCGCCGCCGGCGTGGCGTACGCGTGCACGCGCCATCGATCGATCTGCTTGGTGACGGATCGATCTGTGTGTTTGTTTGTGGAGGCGGCGGGCAACTTCCACAGCCTAGCGGACTCCACGGAAACAACCGGCTTATTATACGGTGGCCCGGATCAATCATGGACTGAGATTTGAAGCGTATATAAGGTGGGTTATCTATCTACTAGTACTACACGGGCTAAATAATCATGTACACGTACTATAGTACTACTCCTAGTACCTCTGATTTGGACTGCCAAAACGTTTTATTTTAGGAACAGTGGGTGTATATAGCAAGTCCAACCCAGAGCGATGGCAAGTTATCAACAACAGTATTGAACAGTGACATAATCACTAATCAGAGATAGACAGTACTACTACGTTGTGATGAAACTAGGTAGTCCTTTATCACAGGAATATTTCCTTTTATCCATTTATTGTACATAATTTTTAATTTATATACAATGAGAAAATAGCGAATAACAATCATTCTACCTTCTACGGTCCTTAGGTAAAAAAAGAAAAAACAGTTGACAAACATCAAACAGATTTAACCCAATGGGAAATTAGCTATGGTTTCCATGAGCATTACCCAGAACAGTTAAACCGAATAAACCACATGCACCAATGCACTCAAGTAGGAGTCCATCGAAGTATCTCATCCAAAATATATATACAAAGATAAAATTTCACGTCCATGAGCATCAAATTTTGAAGCTAAGATTAAGAAAGCAAATCGTGTTGTACTACCAGATCAAGTTAACCTCACTAGTCTAAGGTAAAGAAAACAATTTACCTAAGTTTAGCCTGAAAAGATCGAGGTGTCCTGCATGCAAAAGATCAAACAACTTATTAGATCGTTCTTCATGGCAATACAAAAGTTATGGTAAAATTTTGCTCGGAAGCCACTAATCCAGGAGTTTCATTGTGCTCACCTCCTCTTCAGAGAAAGGGGGTGCTGGTTTTCAATGCTTGAAACCTGGAGAATATCCTCCATGCAAGACTCGTCAGGAGAGAGAAGTTACATTCTCATAGAGCCATGAAAATACTTCTATAGTACTCACTCCGTAAAAAAATATAAAAGCATAGTAATCTAAACGCTCTTATATATCTTTACGGAGTATTTCGCTATGTACATCTTGAGCTGCGCTTGATTCCCAGTCATGCCTTCTCGTCTGGTTGGAGACGGTACATGCTTAGTGCCCTAGGCAAAACAATTAATCGCACTAGTATCAACCAACCTTCACATGTTGGTTGAGATGTACTCCAATCAGGGTCATTTAGAAAAACTGTAATATATCCACAGAGAGGACGAACTACTTGTGCATTTTGAAACTGAACCGAAAGACATATTTACCTTACCGAACTATGCATGTCGTAGTTACCGAAAAAATGTACTTATCAAACCGAATGCTGCATATAAGGGGTTGGCACGCGCGGTTCAGGAACCAAGTTGCTAGGTCCATCACGAAGTTTCAATTATTCTAAGAAAATAGAACCATAAGTTGGAATGCGAACAGAATTGATAAAACATCATATGAGGTTTTAGCTACTTTGAGGCAAACATAACCCCTAGAACTCAGATGGAATCGACACACGTAGTCAAAGAGCAACTGAATGTTCTTCCGCTACATTCTTTTGGCGATGACCCAACACCGAGCGATTCATCGACACATTTCAAAATTAGCTATGTGGATGTATACCATTAAATCATGCATGACATCCATGAATAATTCCGTACACCTTGGTCGGTCTAGGGCACATCTTGATGTACCCTACCTATTGCACATCTAAATGACTCAAACAAACTAAAAAGAAAAAAAAGCAAAAGAATCTACTTGCACGAATCTTAGCATAAAATCAATGACATAGAATTTAGATGTGCAATACGTCGAGCACATGCACATCTTGACGTGCTTTAGCGAAACTGTTTATTAATCTCTTGCTCTTCTCCCGCCTTGGACCCGCCCAGCGAGAAAAGGCATGGGTCAAATACGCAGTCCATCTCGTACAGCACAGGGGTGGTAAAATTACATCGTATTTGAAATATACTACTGCACCAAGTACTGGTACAAAAAGTCCATCTCACATACTTGGTCGCGCCACGTCTCGATTTCTTGTCCTTGAGCTCAACCGACATTTTCTCCTTACTCGTGAGGTCGATAGTGAAGAACCCGCCACCCTGCTGGACAAGTAAGGCGCCTCTTTTCTCTGCAAAGAAGACCAAGTCTATTCTCTCGTCGCCCAGATTCGCCAAGTCGGAGTGTAGCCAGTCACCCTCACAAGCATGATCATGGCTACCAGCATCCTGTTCTTGCTTGGTCCAAAGCTCTAGCATGCCATGTTCTCGTATATTGACAAACGAGATACTTCCGCCTTCCTCGACAGTGCACAGTAATGGCGGCTGTAGACCGCCATGGCGGAACTCGATTGGTATCTTGGTCAAAGAGGCATGTGCCGTGGCGCTGCTTACACCGACTGCGTAGAAGCTTCTACTATCTCTGTACAACCAATGCGCAGTGCCGCCGTCGCCGTGGGTGACAACGCCAGCGCGCGGCCCACACCTAGTAAGATCTGGAGCTCGGCAACACTCGGTAGGCACGCTCCAAATACGCAAGGACGAGGAGTAGGAGCATGTGTACATAAGTCCGTCCTCATCCGTGTAAATCAGAAGAACTTGGAACGTAGATTGGCGCCGGTCGTCTGAATTTGCATAGCCATCGTCGCCATTGTCTGCGCTTGTGAGAAGCGCCCAGCCAACTGCATCTCTATCCAGGGACGTGGGGCTTGGCTCGAAGGGAGCCACTGGGAGAAGATGTGTGCCCCGCCTGTCGATCAGAGGGCGGCACACCGCTAGATGGAGCTTCTCACGGTCAGGCAACAAGACGCGCACGAGGAGGAAACCGCGGCGCGACGCCAGTGGCCTCGCGAGGTGGAAAAGCCCGTCGTCGTCGTCGTCGACGAACGAGTTGAACCTCAGGTGCGCGCCGCCGGAACCAAGGCTTAAGAACTCCGGAGGGGCACGCAGTTTCCTCTTCAAGGGCTGGACCGGTGTTCCGGGCTCTGATCTCTGGGAGAAGATCCCGACGAGGACTGACGGGCGGCGCGCCGTCTCCGGCCAGAGGCCGACCTGCCGAAGAAAGGCCGGGTCCGTGATGAGGCGGAACCATCGCTTGCACGTCGCCGCGCACCGGAGAAGGTCCTGCAAGCCCGGCAGGCGCGCGAAGACTTCGCGGAGGACGTCGTCGGCGATTCCGGCGCCGGCGTGGCGTACGCGTGCCCTGGCCATGCTGATCCGCTAGGTAGATCTCGATCTGCAGATCACGACGTACACCCGGCTTTTTTTTTTTATCGACCCATCCTACGACTGATTAGCTAGAATCGCTGTGTCGAAGACCAGCACGTACGGTTCCTCCACGCGTTGCAATCAAAGTCGGTACGTTATCGGCACCATCTCCTGATTTTTCGTCAGATCCATGCTTGCCCTAAACTTTGGCGCATATCCTAATTTTTTAAAGTCAAACTTCCTAAACTTTGATTAGAAAAAAATATCAACATTTACAATATCAAATTCAATACCATTAGATTCATCTATACCTTCATATGATATCAGGATGTAAATGGCGTTGGGTCCCACTAGTCCCACATATGCCATCCATAAACAAAGGATCAAACGGCGTTGGTGGATATCTAGAAAAATTAAATGGCACAAATGGACAGCCCAGAAAAGCCCGTGAAGCCAGCGGCCGACCACAACACTCGACGCGCACCCTCCAATCCTCTCCCCCGCACGGCCGCACCGCGATCGCCATGCCCTAGGCGCCTTCGCCGCTGTCTCCATCGGCACCACCTCCCCATTCCAGTTCTCCCTTCGTTCCATGCACCGCTGTCGCCGCCATGTTTCTGGAAGAGGCCGCCGTCGGGAAGCGCCGGGGACCGAGCCGAGCTTTGCGGAGCGCCTCCTCTACTATCTCTCCAATCCTGCCGATACTCTCTTCAACTCCGTCGATGGCGATGACGGTTTTGACAACGATTTCATAGTACCTCTGCTCCGCTTTCCCTCTCGCTCATCTGCCTCTCCCCTCTGCTGCGACGCAACCTACAGGAGATGGGATCGGTGGATGTCGTCTGAAGGTTGATGCAGATTCAGGTTGATGAAGTCTGAATCCTTCATCCTTGGCACGCACTAGTGCAGTAGTGCTGTTATCAGTAGTCGGGGGCCATCAGAGGTCGTTCGTCCTGAAGGTGATGATTCTAATAAGCTTGTCTCTGAAGCTTGAAGCTCGCCTTTTGTATGCGTTTGTCTCTGAATCCTTGAAGCTCGCTTTTGTATGCGTTTGTCTCTGAATCCTTGAAGCTCGCCTCTGTATGTGTGTCAAGCTTTAGTTTTGACCCCGTTGATTATTCTAATGGATGAACTGATGGTTTTTATGTAACAGGTGAACTGATGTGTTAAGTAAATGGATGAACCACTGTATAAATGGTCATATGTGGATGCTGCGGTAACCACATAAATATTAAATGGACTTTGACATAATCCCGCGTAAGGAATGATGGTTAGTGCGGGCAAGTCCCACAATGCCCAATAACCTGTCCACTTACATCCTGAATCTGATATATGCCTGGTATATAAATGTTCATAATTTTTCTATAAAAATTGATGAATATTTACGACTATTGAAAAATATTACATGGACTATAAATTCGCAATTAGGATCCAATTTACTCTTTCCTTTCTTCCTCTCCGCGGAATAGCATTCCACGAGCAATGTCACCGCAGTCTCCCAGTAAGATTTGTTATACAGGCACTACCACTTTAAGATACATCATACGTATATGTACTATGAAATCATTAGACGGCCTGAATTAATCTCCTGTTATCTTAATTACGTCCTGGATTAGATTTGAGAAATATGCAACAGCTAATTAAATATAAAATTCATCACGCAGAGCACCGGTGGATTATGTTCACATGCCTTCCCCGCGTGTCCGCCCCAAGCGCAACTACTATTGGAAATATTAGCACTTTTCCAATTAAACTAATCCACGAGTACACAGTAAGCATGGCAAATACGGTATGCACCTCATACCGATTCCTAAGCATACTAGCACGTATAGAACATAGAAGCAGACCATCTATGAGCAGCACATATACGGCTAGTACAAACACGAGTAAATGAGGGATGAACAGATCATACCCTCCGGTTGGCCAGGCCAACGCGCCGGCGGCAGCAGCAACCTCGGCTTCGTTCGTGGCCTTCTTCTTGGCGGCGGCGTCGTCGGCGATGGTGTTGATGTAGGGGAAGTAGTGGAAGCAAAGGCTGACGGAGCTGGGGACGGATCGGGAGCAGTCGCGTCGAGACGCTCCCCAAAAATCTTATTGACGTTCTCCCGCGCAGGATCTCGAACGACAGGGTTTCGGAGGCACCTGCTCTCCCGACCAACCGTGCACGCGGTCGTCGGGATGGGATCGCTGGAAGCAGCACAAAGCTAGGAAAAGTAGATGACGGCTAGGTTACGCGAGAGGGAGTGAGTGAACTGAACTAGGTCACTCCACTGGGCAGAGCCTTCTTATATAGGCCGTCGGGCACCGGCTCGGCTCATTCCCGCAACCCGCAACGCACGCGCGCGCGTAGTGACGAGGCGAGGCGAGGCGGGCGGCGGAGGAGGAGGACCGCGCGTGTACCACTCCTCTTCCCAAGCTCCCAATGGCAAGTGGTAGAGCAACCCTTATAAAGGGGTCTCAACTCTCCTCAACTAGCAAGGTGGGACTAAACTTCCCACCACCTGCCATACCATACATGGGCCTCAAGATTAACTAGGAATCATTGTTCATATGGGCCTAAAGCCCATCCATGATTCAACAATCCCCCACCAGATCTCGAGGCACATAAGTTTGTCAACTATTCCAAACAATGTTTGATATATCAGAAATTTCAGTGAAGACTGTTAAGTTGAACTTCCACCTAGAGCAACAGGATTAGACTTCTTCACAACTGAACAATGGACTATGCCTTGAATTGTCAGTCTGGCGTGCAGAAATTTCGCCTATTGTCAGTTGATACGTGGCTGCCGAAGGCTAAACCCCACGGGTGGAGCTTATTAGTCATACTCCGTACCTTCTCATGAGCTTCCTAGAGATTACCCAATCTCATAGACCATGACCAACAGTCGGGCTCACATAGGTGTGTTCCTCCAAAGAATGCTATGTAGGTTAGCATCTTGCTTAAACAAGCATTGGAACACATTAAGACATATGTCAGCCTGCCTTACAGAATTGAGAGTATTACTGCATCTCCAACGGAGTGGGTTTATTAAGGGTACTCTCCTCAGTTGACCGCTGGATTGTTTTCCCAAGTCCTAATTCACGGGATCTCCGGTCACATAGGTTGGGTTACTCCCATGGCAACTTACGTGGGTCTCATACCCATCTCCCTCGATGCATTTTCTATCACAATCCGTGATAGCCGTTTGGTAAAAGGGTCTGTCAGATTCTTAGCCGTCTGGATATAATCCAACGCTATTACTCCGGAGTTCCTTGATTTTCTGGCAGATTTCAATCTTCTTCTTATGTGCTTTGTGGATTTCATGTTGTCCTTTGAACTCTTAGCCTTGGCAATCACCATTTGATTGTCGCAGTTCATAAGGACAGCTGACACTGGTTTGTCAACCACCGACAAATCCATCAAAATCTCTCGAAGCCATTCTGCTTCGACGCAGGATGTGTCTAATGTTGTGAGTTCTGCTTCCATAGTCGATATGGTTAAGATCGTGTGCTTGCAAGACTTCTAGGAAACAGCACCACCACCAAGTGTGAAGACATGTCCACTTGTGGCTTTCATCTCATCAGCATCAGATATCCAATTTGAATCACTATACCCCTCAAGTACCGTCGGGTACCCAGAATAGTGAATCCCATAGTTCGCAGTACCTTGCAAGTAACGCATCACTCGCTCAACAGCATGCCAATGCACATCTCCCGGATTGGAAACAAACCGGCTCAGTTTGCACACAACAAATGAGATGTCAGGACGAGTGGCACATGCTAGGTACATTAGTGAACCAACCACTTGAGAATATCTCAATTGATCTATAGCCGTGCCTTCGAACTTTCGAATCCGCACGCTAGGATCATATGGTGTTGCAGAAGGTTTGTAGTCCGAATATCCAAAACGGCTCAAAATCTTCTCAACATAGTGGGATTGCAAAAGTGTAATTCCACCCTCAGAGTTTCTTAGTACCTTGATGTTCAAGATAACATCAGCCACGCCCAGGTCTTTCATCTCAAAGTTATGAGATAGAAAAGCCTTGACCTCCTCAATGACTTTGAGGTGGGTCCCAAATATCAGTATGTCATCGACATACAGACAGAGTATAACTCGTTCGCCCCCACCATAGCGATAGTATACACATTTGTCAGCTTCATTAACAACAAAGCCAACAGATGTCAGAGTAGTGTTTAACTTCTCATGCCATTGCTTATGCGCTTGTTTCAGGCCATACAAGGATTTCGCTAGCTTGCACACCTTTCTTTCCTGACCATTTACTACAAAGCCATCTGGCTGTTGCATGTAAATTTCCTCATCTAGCTCTCCGTTAAGGAAAGCCATCTTAACATCCATCTGGTGAACGAGAAGACCATGCGAGGCAGCCAAAGCGAGTAACACTCGAATGGTTGTCAGTCTAGCCATAGGTGAGTAAGTGTCAAAGAAATCCTCTTCTTCTTTCTAGGTATAACCCTTGGCGACAAGCCTAGCATTGTACTTCTCAACAGTACCATCGGGCCTAAGCTTCTTCTTGAACACCCACTTACATCCTAATGGTTTACAACCATAAGGATGATCAGTGATCTCCCATGTACCGTTAGCCAAGATGGAATCCATTCCACTACGGACCGCATCCTTCCATTAGTCAGCATCCAGAGATGCATAAGCTTCTCAAATGGAGCTGGGAGTGTCATCATCCACGAGGTACACGAGAAAATCATCACCAAAAGACTTTGCAGTCCTTTGTCTCTTGCTCCTAACAGGAGCTTCCTCGTCATCCTCCGTGGAACTCTCATCACTTTTATGTTCATAATATTCCATCGGAATGGCAGGTTCAAGAGTCTCATCAGATTCCAGTCTAGAAGTGCTTTGCATATCTCTCATGGGGAAAATATCCTCAAAGAATGTAGCATCCCTAGACTCCATGATCGTACCGACCTTCACGTTGTGTACATCAAATTTCACCACTAGAAATCTATAGCCAACGCTATGCTTGGCATATCCAAGAAAAACGTAATCCATAGTCTTTGGTCCCAACTTGCTCTTTTTGGTTATCGGCACGTTGACTTTCGCCAAGCAGCCCCAAGTGCGTAAGTAAGAGAGTGTAGTTCTTTTATTTTCCCATTGCTCATAGGGAGTAGTTTCATTATCTTTTGTGGGAACTTTATTCAGGACGTGACATGATGTCAATACAGCCTCCCCCCACCATGCCTTGGATAAACCCGATGTATCTAACATGGCGTTAACCAAATCAGTTAGAGTACGGGTTTTCCGTTCGGCAACCCCGTTTGACTGGGGTGAGTAGGGAGGCGTGCTCTCATGAATAATACCATGTTCTGCACAGGATAAATCAAACTCATTAGAAAAGTACTCTCCACCATGATCGGACCGGACTCGTTTTATTTTCTTCTCATGTTGGTTCTCAACTTCAGCCTTATAGACTTTAAAGTAGTGTAGAGCCTCATCCTTAGTATTTAACAAATACACATAGCAGAATCTAGTGGAATGATCAATCGGAGTCATGATGTATTTCTTTCCACCTTTAGTCAACACACCATTCATCTCACAGAGATCTGAATGTATGAGCTCTAACGGTGCCAGGTGTCTCTCCTTCGCAAGCTTGTGAGGCTTACGAGGTTGCTTAGCTTGCACACACGCATGGCACTTAGAGCCTTTGGCTAAAGTGAAACTCGGTATTAAGTCCATCTTAGCTAGCCGCGTCATACAACCAAAATTTATGTGACAAAGAAGTGAATGCCAAACCTCAGATTCGTTCACATTAGAATGAATTTGGTTCACGACTTTATTATAGAAATCCTCCAGGGAAAGGCGGAACAAACCACCACAATCATATCCTTTACCAACAAACAGTCCATACCGAGATATGACTACTTTGTTAGACTCGAATACCAACTTAAACTCCTCTTTACATAGAAGGGAGCCACTAATGAGATTCTTCTTGATGGCGGGGACATGCTGCACGTTCTTTAGTTGCATGATCTTTCCTGAAGTAAACTTCAGATCTACCGTGCCAACACCATGAACAGAAGCATGGAGCCATTCCCCATCAGGACGGAACAATCTCATGCGACCTGGTAAGAAGAAAACAAAGACACATGAGCACACACATGAATATTGGCCCCAGTGTCAACCCACTAATCGGTGGACTGACAAAATGAAAGTTTGGTAAATAGATTACCATGCCCAGATGCCCCATCATTGTTGCTCAGAGTGACGTTGACAGACTTGGAGTCCTGTCCTGACTTATTATACTTGCTTGGGCACTTGTTTGCCCAGTGTTCCTCTAAACCACAAGTAAAGCAGTCATCTCTCCTTTTGTCTTTCTTCTCACCCTTCTTCTTAAAGGTAGTATTCTGCTGGATAGAGTTCTTTCCCTTGAACTTGTGGAAGTTCTTCTACACCATGTTGGCACTAGAAGAACCCTCTGCCCCTTTCACGTGTGAGTCCTTTGCTCTCGAGTTCTGCTCAACACTGAGATGATCGATGACATCCTCAACAGAGAATTCACGTCTCAAGTGCTTGAGAGAAGTAGCAAAGTTCCTCCATCCAGGAGGGAGTTTTGCAATAATGCAATCCGCGACAAATTTGTCCGGTAACTCACACTCCAGGAGCTCCAGCTCCTTAGCGATGCACTATATCCCATGAGCCTGGTCCAATACAGAACGGTTATCAACCATCCTGTAATCATCGAACTGCTCCATGGCATACAGTTCGCTCCCAGCATCGGTTGCTCCGAACTTAGCTTCGAGCGCATCCACAAATTTTTGGCAACACACATATGGAGATATGCGTCAACCAACTTGTCTCCGATCATAGTAAGAACGGCTCCCACAAAGATGGTGTTTGCGTCCCTAAACGCCTTTTCCTGTTCAGGAACAATCGTTTCTGTGGGAGACACAACACCAACCCAGAACACATTCATTGCTATGAGCCACAAGGTGGTCCTCGTCTGCCAACGCTTAAAATGTGTCCCAGTAAACTTTTCCGGTTTCATTGTCGCAACAAAGCCTTGAATCAATAAGGTTTTCTGATTATTGGAAATATTAGCACTTTTCCAATTAGACTAGTCCACGAGTAAACAGTAAGCATGGCAAATACTGTATGCACCTCATACCGATTACTAAGCATACTAGCACGTATAGAACATAGAAGCAGACTATCTATGAGCAGCACATATACGGCTAGCACAAACATGAGTAAATGAGGGATAATAGATCATACCCTCCGGTTGGCCAGGCCAACGCGGCGGTGGCAGCAGCAGCATCGGCTTCGTCCGTGGCCTTCTTCTTGGTGGCGGCGTCGTCGGCCATGGTGTTGATGCAGGGGAAGTAGTGGAAGCAGAGGTTGATGGAGCTGGGGACAGATCGGGAGCAGTCACGTCGAGACGCTCCCCAAAAACCTTATTGCCGTTCTCCCGGGCAGGATCTCGAACGGCAGGGTTTCGAAGGCACCTGCTCTCCCGACCAACCATGCACGCGATCGTCGGAATGGGATCGCCGGAAGCAGCACAGAGCAAGGAACAGTAGATGACGACTAGGTTACGCGAGAGGGAGTGAGTGAATCGAACTAGGTCACTCCACTGGGCAGAGCCTTCTTATATAGGCCGTCGGGCAGGAAGTCGTGGGCCTGGGCGGAGGGCCACGACCGAGTCGACGCACTCCCCGGCAAGGGAGCGTCCCGACAAGCGTCACACTCCCGGCAAGGGAGTGTTCCGGCAAGCGTCGCACTCCCGGCAGGGAGTCGGCGAGTCCCGGCAACGCAAGTCAGCCCATAGTCCAACGTCTCGGACAGTGGCCCACATGTTAGCGACTCGTTAATTAATCCCTGATTAATTAATTCGTTCCTGAGCGGCAAAAATAAGCTCCAGCTCGGCTCATTCCCGCAACCCGCAACCCGCGGAGCACGCGCGCGTCGTGACGAGGCGAGGCGTGGCGAGGCGGGCGGCGGAGGAGGATGAGCGCGCGTGTACCACTCCTCTTCCCAAGCTCCCAATGGCAAGTGGTAGAGCAACCCTTATAAAGGGGTCTCAACTCTCCTCAACTAGAAAGGTGGGACTAAACTTCCCACCACCTGCCATACCATACACGGGCCTCAAGGTTAACGAGGAATCATTGTTCATATGGGCCTAAAGCCCATCCATGATTCAACAATCCCCCACCAGATCTCGAGGCACATAAGTTTGTCGACTGTTCCAAACAATGTTTGATATATCAGAAATTTTAGTGGAGACTGTTAAGTTGAACTTCCACCTAGAGCAACAGGATTAGACTTCACAACCGAACAAGGGACTATGCCTTGAATTGTTAGTCTGGCGTGCAGAAGTTTCGCCTATTGTCAACTGATACGTGGCTGCCGAAGGCTAAACCCCACGGGTGGAGCTTATTAGTCATACTCCGTACCTTCTCATGAGCTCCCTAGAGATTACCCAATTTCATAGATCGTGACCAACAGTCGGGCTCACATAGGTGTTTTCCTCCAAATAATGCTCTGTAGTTTAGCATCTTGCTTAAACAAGCATTGGAACACATTAAGACATATGTGATGTACGGCGGAACCCTAGGGGCCGATCTTTCACGTTTGGAGAGGATCCCTATGAGGAACACGAAGAACGTGCGGTGGGGAACAAGGGGAATCACGGGGAAACGCAAGAGAAAACACTCAACCAACACGAATATGATCACACATGTGCTAGATCCAAGAAACACAAAGAGATACACTGTCCAAATCCAACAAAGGATGATACATGTGGCGGTAGTTCATCTCCGAGAGGAGGTCTTGAATCCATGAGGGATCTTCCCGTAAAGGGGTCTTGAATCCAGGTGGATCTTCTCCGAAGATGCCGCGGTCTCTCACGAGGAGGAGATCCATATGGATGAGCAAAGCTCTATCTGAAATGAGCTAAACCAATGCTAACCCTAAAACGTAGGTGGAGGGGGAGTATATATAGTTTAAGGGGCAAAGAGTTACATGGGCCTCGGCCCAGATGCATGATAACCCACAAGTGTAAGGGATCGCAACAGCTTTCGAGGGTAAAGTATTCAACCCAAATTTATTGATTCGACATAAGGGGAGCCAAAGAATATTCTTGAGTATTAGCAGTTGAGTTGTCAATTCAACCACACCTAGATAACTTAGTATCTGCAGCAAGGTATTTAGTAGCAAAGTAGTATGATAATAATGGTAACAGTAGCAACGGTAAAGATAAATGTTTTTGGTTTTTTTTGTAGTAGTTGTAACAATAGCAACGGAAAAGTAAATAAGCGGAGAACAATATATGAAAAGCTCGTAGGCAATGGATCAGTGATGGATAATTATGCCGGATGCGATTCCTCATGTAATAGCTATAACATAGGGTGACACAGAACTAGCTCCAGTTCATCAGTGTAATGTAGGCATGTATTCCGAAAATAGTCATACGTGCTTATGGAAAAGAACTTGCATGACATCTTTTGTCCTACCCTCCCGTGGCAGCGGGGTCCTAGCGGAAACTAAGGGATATTAAGGCCTCCTTTAATAGAGAACCGGACCAAAGCATTAACACATAGTGAATACATGAACTCCTCAAACTACGGTCATCACCGAGAAGTATCCCGATTATTGTCACTTCGGGGTTGTCGGATCATAACACATAATAGGTGACTATAGACTTGCAAGATAGGATCAAGAACACACATATATTCATGAAAACATAATAGGTTCAGATCTGAAATCATGGCACTCGGGCCCTAGTGAAAAGCATTAAGCATAGCACACTACTAGGAAAAGGGCTATAGATGGGATGGACACTAATGGCGCACCTGTCAGGTGGTGCGCCATTAGTATATACTAATGGCGCACCATGTTCTGGTGCGCCATTAGTGTGGAAGACACTAATGGCGCACCAGGCACAAGGTGCCCCACTAGTAACAATTTTTTTAATTTTTCCAAACATTCTAATGGCGCACCGTGGCACAGTGCGCCATTACTAGTGTAAACTAGTAATGGCGCACTATGCCACGGTGCGCCATTAGAATATATACTTTTTTTTATTTTTTTGCAAAACTTCTAATGGCGCACCAGAAGCAGGTGCGCCATTAGTAACCAGGGTTACTAATGGCGCATTTTCATCTGGTGCGCCATTAGTAAGATAGGACCAACAAGATATTTTGGACAGCCCACCTACCCACTCACTTTCCCCACTTCATTCTCTCCACCTCCTCCTCCAAGCTTGTCTCGGCTGCCTCCTCCTCCTCACCTCATTTGCACCATAGATTCATCCAAATTAAGTGGTGAAATTACCTTTTTTTGATAGGTAAGTAAGGGGAAGCTATCTTTATGTTGTTCTCCCTGTCCAACAACGTGCACATGCACTTTTTGTGGCCTAGCTAGATCTATGTATGTTCGTGGTGTTGCATATGTTTGTGGTGTTGCATATATGTTTGTGTTTGTAGGTACCGGTATTTGAAATGCGATAGTTGCCAATATTTTGCCGAAATGTTGATTCATTTCCGTTTCGGCGAGAATTTTGGCACTATGCATTCTTTTTGGTCCTATTTTTAGGGAAAGTCATGCCAAATTTTTTCTTGGTTCTAAAATATCGTTTTGCTCTAGCCCGCAGGCAACCATGGTTCGCACGATGACCGAAGGCATCGTGAATAGTTTTTTGAGCTCCACGAAGGCCGAGATGCTTCAAAAGAACGAGACGGAGATAAGATGTCCGTGTCGAAGATGCAAGCTGAAGAGCCTTATTACGGACCCGGATTCCGGGCAGGTGCGGGACCACCTGCTCTTGCATGGTTTCATGGATGGCTATCGGTGGCAAGGTGATGAAGATGACTATGAAGTCGTCCATGGGGGCCGGGCGGCAAGAAATGAGCAAGACTCGGGTGGGCGAGAAGACGAAGAATCTCCAGGACATGATCACGACGGTGATGCTGTACACAGTCATCATGTAGAAGATGCAGGACATGATGACGAGGAAGATGTCAGAGCAGACGAAGGGCATGATCATGAAGATGAAGATGCCGGTGGAGCAGACGACGATGGACCATCGATGGGCTGGGTGCAGGACCCTCATGTTCAAGAGCTGCTTCTCAAGGAGATGGATAACGCAAGAGCTGCCACCCGAGAGAAAGCCAAGCTGGATCAACTGGAGATAGACGCAGTTACTCCATTGTATGAAGGATGCAGGCCCGAGGATACCCTCCTGAAAGTAACGCTCATGGCTCTGGAGATGAAGGTAAAACACAAAATGACCGACGCATGCTTCGACGAGAACATGTCATTCTGGCACGAACGTTTTCCAAAGGGGAACAAGTGCCCGACCAGTTTCGAGGAGGCGAAGAAAATCATGTGTCCTCTGGATTTACCGCACGTAAAATACCACGTGTGCATGAACAATTGCATCATTTATTGGGATGAGCACGCAGAGTCTACCATATGTCCGGTGTGCGGTGTCACTCGATACAAGAAGAGGAAGAAAGCTCCTCGAAAAGTGGTGTGGTACTTTCCGATCACTCCTCGTCTGTCAGCGGTATTTCACGGACCCTAAGGTAGCAAAGCTCCCGCGTTGGCACGCGGATATGGAGGAGAAGAAGCGAGAAGATGACGCAAATGATCCGGAGATAAATAAAAAAGACAAGATGCTGAGTCACCCAAAGGATGCGAGCCAGTGGCAAGCGTGAACTTCGAACACCCAGAATTTGGGAAGGATCCAAGGAACATCGTGCTGGGTGCGAGCACCGATGGAGTCAATCCGTTTGGCAGCCAGAGAAGCACACATAGCACCTGGCCTATGTTTGTGTGGATGTACAACCTTCCCCCCTGGTTGTGCATGAAGAGGAAGTACATTCACATGAGTATGCTAATCGAAGGGCCGAAACAACCAGGGAACGACATCAATCTGTATCTGGGGCTGCTGAAAGAGGAGCTAGACACGCTGTGGAAAACGCCAGCCAATACGTGGGACACTGCAGAGAAAGAATATTTCCCTATGAGAGCCGCACTGCTCACGACGGTGCACGACTATCTCGGTTACGGATATCTCGCGGGGCAGGTGGTCCACGGATTTTCTGGATGCGTCAGGTGCATGGATGACACAACGTATCGCCAGCTAGATAGAGATCCCAGGTCTTCGAAAACCGTGTTCATGGGACATCGAAGGTGGCTTCGTGATGATGACCCGTGGAGGAAACGCAAGGATCTGTTCGATGGTGAAACTGAACCCCGAAGACGCCCGCGTACGAGGAGCAGCGAGGAAATAGACCAGCTATTGAAAAATTGGAAAGATTTCCCGCTGCCGGGAAAGAAGCAAAAGGCGCCAGAGCCGGGAAAGAAGCGAAAGGCGCCAGAGCCGTTGTTGAAGGTATGGAAAACGAGGTCTGTTTTCTGGGACTTGCCGTACTGGAAGATCCACCGTGTGCCTCACAGCCTTGATGTCATGCATATCACGAAGAACGTGTGCGAGAGTCTGCTTGGTACCCTACTCAACATGCCAGAGAGGACCAAAGATGGGTCGAAAGCAAGGGCAGACTTGAAATCAATGGGCATCAGGGAGGAGCTTCATGCTAATGATCATGATGATGATGAGGTGAAGCAGGACGCGGAAAGTCGTCGCAAAGGCAAAAAGGCCAAGAAGACCGGAAATGACTACCCTCCCGCGTGCTTCACTCTAAGTCAGGAGGAGATCGAGCAGTTTTTCACCTGCCTCGTAGGAGTAAAACTTCCTTATAGTTACACGGGGAAGATAAGAAGATACCTAGACCCAGCAAAGCAGAAGTTCAGCGGGATGAAGTCTCACGACTGTCACGTGCTGATGACGCAGATACTTCCAGTTGCAATCCGTGGGATCATGGACGCGCACGTTCGTGAAATGCTATTTGGCCTATGCAACTTTTTCGACGTCATCTCTCGGAAGTCGGTTGGCGTGAGGCAACTCAGAAGGCTACAGGAAGAAATCGTGGTGATACTATGCGAGCTTGAGATGTACTTGCCGCCTGCATTCTTCGACATTATGGTGCATCTGCTGGTCCATATCGTGGAGGATATCACCCAACTCGGGCCGACGTTCCTGCACAGCATGATGCCGTTCGAAAGGATGAATGGTGTCATCAAAGGATACGTTCACAACATGTCACATCCAGAGGGAAGCATAGCCAGGGGCTTTCTGACTGAAGAGTGCATCTCCTACTGCATGAATTATCTAGGCATCGAGGAACCCGTTGGTCTGCCCGTCAACAGGCACCTTGGCAGGCTCGCTGGATGGGGTCACCGTGAGGGTCGCCGTGAAATGCATGTCGACTTCGAGGGTTGACTCGCCGACTTTGAAAGAGCAAACCTAGTCGCGCTACAACACATAGACGTGGTCGATCCTTGGGTGGTAGAGCACAAAACCTTTATTGAGAAGACGTACAATGACCGAGGACAACAGAGGACGGACGAAGATATAATCAAAGAGCACAACTCCTGTTTCACGCGTTGGTTCAAGCAGAAGCTTCTGTCGTACCCTTTACATGAGGATTCTTCCGCGGAAGAACAACTCATATTCGCCTTGTCACAGGGTGCCGAGCACAACCTGATGACCTATGAGTCGTACGATATCAACGGCTACACATTCTACACCGAGGACAAGGACATGAAGAGCGATGGTTATCAGAACTCCGGGGTAACAATGGAATCCTACACCGGTAACGACAAGGACAAATACTACGGAAGGATCAAGGAGATCTGGGAGCTGAGCTACGCTGGAGAGAAGGTCCCGATGTTCCATGTCAGATGGGCCAAGAGCGTCCTAAAAGAAGACCGGTATTTCACCACCATGGTTATACCCGAGGCCAAATCCAAGACCGCGGGCGCAAACGTCATCGCGAAAAATGAGCCATGGGTACTGACTTCCCAAGTAGACCAATGCTTCTTCATTACCGACCCGTCAAAGCCCAGTCGTGTTGTCGTGAGGAGAGGCAAAAGGAAGATCATCGGAATGGATGGAGTAGCCAATGAGCAAGACTTCGACAAGTACGGCGACCTGAAGATCGAACATGACGACGATGATTAAGTAGTAGCATACACCACAAGAAGAAGCAGGACCACCCTACCTAAAGGACGTCCGTTCCACAGAAGAACTCCATTTGCGAAAAAGAAGGGCAAGAAGATTGTGAACAGATAGCTAGCTAAGATCGATTGTATTTAAATCGTAGTCTTCACTTCTCGATTGTATTTCATGGGAACTTTTTGAACTCATGAATGTTTTTAAATTTCATGGACACTCGATCTCGATCCCCCTCCATCTCGATCGCTATCCCACCTCGCCAGATCCGGTCCCCCACTCCACCGTCGCCGATGACCCACCGCACCCTCCCCCGCTCCACCGACCGCCGCCGCCGACCCCCGGCCCGCACCCTCCCCCACTACACTGCCGCCGACGACCAACCGCACCCTCCACCGCTCCACCGGCCGCCGCCGCCGACCCCCGGCCCGCACCCTCCCCCACTCCACCATAGCCGATGACCCACCGCACCCTCCACTCCACCTTTTTCATATTCATAAATATTTTCAAATAACAAATTTGAACATATTTTTTTAAAAAATTATTACTGTTTTTATAAAAAATATATTATTGTTATGATTTAAACAAGTTTGAAGATATTTAAACACAAATAAATATCAAACAGCATTTTAAATGCATAAAAATAAAAATTGGGGAGCATGGGAATCGAACCCAGGACCTCCTAATGTGTGTGCTGCGTGCTGAGCAGTCGGGCTAGTGGGCGGGTTTTGATCTAGACTGGGTTAGGTGGAATATAACCTGAGGGCTCGAACTGTAATAAAAAAACATACTAATGGCGCACCGCTGCGGGGTGCACCATTAGTAATCTCCCGCCCTAGCTAATTCCACCCTCTCCCTCACCAGATCCCTTCGTCCCTCTCCCTCGCCAGATCCACCCGCTACCCCGATCGACCCCCCCGCCCCCACCAATTCAGCTCCCCCGCGCCGCCGCCCCCGCGCCCCCATGCCCCCACCACTACAGCTCCCCCGCGCCGCCACCCCCACGCCCCCGCGCCCCGAGTCGGAGGAGGAGGACCAGGAGGAGGACGAGGAGGAGGAGGAGACGACGACCGCCTCTACCTCAGCTCAGCTCTGCTGCGGTGTGGTCTTGTGCCGGCCCGAGCCCTAGGGATCCGGCATGACCGCGGCTTCCTCCGGGTCCAAGGCGGCCGGCCGGCGTCGTGTACGCCCTCGACTGCAGGTGAGCCCTCCCCTCCACTTCCTTCTTCTTCTTCTTCCTCTTGCCCTCAACCTCTGCTTGCTTCCTAATTGCCTCTGATCCTAGCCAGGTAAAATTAGAACTAATACATGTATGCTTGGTCTTTATTTACAAAGAACTACTACATCTTCTTGCTCTGTAGCAAGTGTCCATCTTCCCGTGTAGGCATGACGATGATTTTGTTTAGAATGGGGCTTAATTTAGGAACCAAACATTGGTCAGATGGGCCTCCTAATCATGTTAAATCCAATGTTTCTAAATACAATCTTTACGTTGAATTGGTGTCATGTAGGAGCAAATACCTGCGGTTTTAGACTTTTTTAGGCAACACAATGGGTGATCTTCCAACTGCATTTTTTCAAAGATAAAAACTGTACCATCTACTTATCTACTTATGAGATCAGTAAAACTAGTGCTAGAAATTGCTTGGCTCCTCTTCTTTCTGCTCCTTACCTAGACATAAACTTGGCAAGTTTTAGCAACAAGAATACAAATGATAGTCACGCAGTTGCACATGATCTCTGCTAGTTATAGAAATTCATTGCTTGTCCTATGTTTCTGTCAGGGTATTGTTCAGGAAGCTTGCTTGAGTTTGTGTCCTTTAATGTGTAAATCTGCAGTTCTAGCCAATGTTTGCAGTTCTAGCCACTCCTTGATGCTAGTTACTCAAGGAGTTCTGCTCAAAATTAGCTCAATAAGTTGCATCTGGCTTTTACAAAGTTGTTTTGGCTTAAGAGGATAAGTTGTTGTATATACTGTCATAAAATTTGCTTCATATGCTTGTATCTGGGTGCTAAAATCACTTTTGTTAGAGCTTTATTATTTCAGCAAAACTGATAGATTTAGTTCATTGATATGCTTCCTCTTACCTTCTTTGGCAAGAGGCCGAGAGGTGGTAACAGATAGATTTAGTTCATTGGTACAGATAAATTTGTGAATATTCTTCAGGAAGCTTGCTTGAGCTGTTTATATACTTGCTTGCTTGCTAGAAAAAACAGTAGCTTTGTTTACGGTGTTAACTAATTCATGCCACCAAATGGTAGAGACAGAGACCAGGTCTCTTCTAGTTTCCCATGAATTAATAAACCATGCATGGTATCAAGTGAGCCATGCACAGCCATGAAAATAGCTTGCTTGCTACTGTTTTAAATAGTTAGTCAAATGAATTGCTTGCTTGCTACTGTTTTTAGCTACTGTTTTTATTCAAAAATTATTGGAGTTTATATCAAATATATTGCTGGCATGTATTTCATATGTTCTGTAGCATTAAGGCTACATAGCATTCCATTTTTGTGCCTTGTATTAATTGCTTTCCCTACATGTTTGCAGGTTTAAGTGAAAAAGAGGAAGAAAGGAGAATCAGGGTAGGGTTTCATGGCTAGAAGATATATTGCTGGGTTTTGTCTCCGACCATCGTGTCGTGATGATATTGGGGTTTTTTGTCTCCGACCATCGTGTCGTGATGATATTGTGGGGTGTAGTGGGGTTGCAGCGGGGCGGGGGTGGGATAATGATTTTGCAGGTACCCCGAGAGGCCCTTGAGTTTGCCGGAATGTCGATTAACTTCCGTTCCGGCAAATTCGGGTACTCCATATGTCCTATTTTCATTCAAGGTCATGCTGAATTTTTCCGTGAATTTTAGCATGACTTTGCTAAAAATAGGACATATGGGGTACTGGAGACTAATGCATGGGCCGGGGTATCTTAGTACTTAGTTAAGTAGGATCAACTGCCCCTTTATTCTTGATGCATTAAACCATAGGTGGCAATAGAGCCAAGTGGTCTTTCCTTTTAAGTGTGGTACCTTTTTGTTTTGCTAATGTGTACTAGGTGCTCCCATCTTCTATGTCATTGTTACCCTAATTTATAGTCCAGTACAATTGGCCTTTCAGTATAGCCTGTTATCATGCATGTTTTATGATCTGTCGTAAGGGTAATAATTGGTCTCTTCTGCTGCTTATCAGAGATGGGGGAAGCAGCCACCGCCGCTCTGCCACACCGCAGTATGAGTTGGATGCTTCCGAGTTCTTCAGTATCATACTTGGGACTTCAGTATCATCCATGATGCAGGTATATAAAACGAGAGATCTCCCCTTCACCCATCTCATTATGATTCTGTTGTTTGCTACATCACTCATTGTCCTAAACTGTAGAGGCTACCTGACAGTTTTATGAACATGCTGGGTGAAGATCCGCCAAATAATGTGAAGCTGCGACAGGCTGGCAGCGGGTTACGCAGGCAGTGGGATGTGGAGTTGGTGATCAAGGAGGGCCACATGTACTTGTATCGTGGGTGGGAGAAGTTCTACCGTGCCTACGACCTGCGACTGGGGTACTTCCTTCTCTTCAAGTACGACGACGACGCCACCATGCTCATCGTGAAGGTGTTCAACGCGACTATGTGTCGCATGCGCTACGCTGACGATGATGATGCCAGTATGTCTGCCTCTTCTTATTCCTCTACATTTGGCTTTGTCTCACATCGATTGTTAATGGTCATTGTTGCATTTGGACAGGCAATGGGAGCAGCAGCAGCGACACTGGCTACAGCCAAAGCAGCAGCGACTATGGCTGTAGCAAAAGCAACAGCGATTCTGGCTTTAGCGAAAGCAACAGCGATTCTGGCAGCAACATAGACAACAAGAAGGATGATTCGGACTGGAGTGCGGGAGAAGAGGAGCAGAGTGGGGATGAGGAGCTGCAGGATGACGATGGGCATCAGGCTGAGGATGACCTAGCGCTGGTGGTGGCTGACCAAGGGCAAGAGATGGTGGTGGCTGACCATGGGCAAGAGATGGTGGTGGATGACCATGGGCAAGAGATGGAGGTGGCTGAGGATGACCTAGCGATGGTCGTGCCCGTCCTGCCTGAAGGTGGCCTCGCGATGGTGGTGGTGCCTGACAATGACCATGCACTGGTGGTGGCGCCGGCGATCCCACAGCTGGGCGACATGACCACGCCAATTGTGGTAGAAGACTACATCCCACTGCCTCCACCGCCTCGCCTCTCTTGGCGCATCAGGCCGAGGAAGGAGAAGGAGAAGAACAATGCATGAGAACTGAACTTTGTCAGGTATGTCAGATCTCCAAAATGATATATATATACTTAGTTACCTATGTTATCTCTAATATGCTTAGTTTCCTATAGGTTAGCTTCATTTTACCTAAGTTGGCTCTAATATGCTAACTTAGAGCTTATATGCTTAGTTTCCTATAGGTTAGCTCCAAAATAACTTATGTTAGCACAAAATGATCTAGTTTACATAATAAGCTTATAGTCTTCTTCTTCTTCTTCTTCTTTTCCAAAATGACATAGGTTAGCTTCATTTTACCTAAGTTGGCTCTAATATGCTAACTTAGAGCTTATATGCTTAGTTTCCTATAGGTTAGCTCCAAAATTACTTATGTTAGCACAAAATGATCAAGTTTACATAATAAGCTTATAGTCTTCTTCTTATTCTTCTTCTTTTCCAAAATGACATAGGTTAGCTTCATTTTACCTAAGTTGGCTCTAATATGCTAACTTAGAGCTTATATGCTTAGTTTCCTATAGGTTAGCTCCAAAATTACTTATGTTAGCACAAAATGATCAAGTTTACATAATAAGCTTATAGTCTTCTTCTCACTCTTCTTATTCTTCTTCTTATTCTTCTTCTAGTATTCTTCTAGTCTTCTTCTTCTTCTTCTCTTCTTCTTCTTCTTCTTCTAACTTTTTGTTTATCATTTTGCAGATTTGATTTAATTCACGGAAGCTTGCATGGATGGAGTGCTTCTTTTCCATTTGTGTTTTTATTTTGTATCAATGTGAAACTTTTGTGAATTGATGGATAACGGTGTTGGATGAACAATGTGAAACTTTTGTAATATGTAACGATGGAACTATGTGTTGGCTATGTATGTATATATGATGAAACTTGTGTGTTGGATATGATTGTTATATGGATGCTTGTTGTATATATATGTGTTGAATATCTCATATGTGAAATAGTGACATGAGATTAAGAAAAAACAAAAAAAAATTAAAAAAATTGTTACTAATGGCGCACTATCATGTGGTGCGCTATTAGTATAGCAGATAATAGTGGCGCACTGTGGGCAATACTAATGGCGCACTACGTGGTGCGCCATTAGAACACCAAATTCTAATGGCGCACATGTGGTGCGCCATTAGAAAAAAATTCTAATGGCGTGATGCTAGTGGCGCACCAGTAGTGCGCCATTAGAAGGCAAAACTGGTGCGCTACTAGCATGCCTTTTCCTAGTAGTGGCAAAGTCATAGCAACATCAATCTCAGAACATAGTT
Organism: Triticum dicoccoides; assembly: GCF_002162155.2. Classification (NCBI taxonomy): domain Eukaryota; kingdom Viridiplantae; phylum Streptophyta; class Magnoliopsida; order Poales; family Poaceae; genus Triticum; species Triticum dicoccoides. The sequence goes on along the minus strand of NC_041383.1, from coordinate 648,208,203 downwards.
GATACTAGGGATCAAACCCTAACAAAACTAACTTGATTACATGGTAAATCTCATCAAACCCATCACCATCCAGCAAGCCTACGATGGAATTACTCACGCACAGCGGTGAGCATCATGAAATTGGTAATGGAGGATGGTTGATGATGACGACGGCGACGAATCCCCCTCTCCGGAGCCCCGAACGGACTCCAGATCAGCCCTCCCGAGAGAGATTAGGGCTTGGCGGCGGCTCCGTGTCGTAAAACGCGATGAAACTTTCTCTCTGATTTTTTTCTCCCCGAGACGGAAGATATAGAGTTGGAGTTGAGGTCGGTGGAGGTCCAGGGGGCCCACGAGATAGGGGGGCGCGCCCTACAGGGGGGCACCCCCTGTCTCGTGGACAGGCCCTGGGCCCCCTGGTGTATTTCTTTCATCCATAAATTCTTATTAATTCCAAAAAGTGCCTCCGTGGATTTTCAGGACATTCCGAGAACTTTTCTTTTCTACACATAAAACAACATCATGGCAGTTCTGCAGAAAATAGCGTCAGTCCGGGTTAGTTTCATTCAAATCATGCAAGTTAGAGTCCAAAACAAGGGCAAAAGTGTTTGGAAAGGTAGATACGTTGGAGATGTATCAACTCCCCCAGCTTAAACCTTTGCTTGTCCTCAAGCAATTCAGTTGATAAACTGAAAGTGATAAAGAAAAACTTTTACAAACTCTGTTTGCTCTTGTTGTTGTAAACATGAAAAGCCAGCATTCAAGTTTCAGCAAATATTATGAACTAACCATACTCACAATAACACTTGGGTCTCACAATTACTCATATCAATAGCATAATCAGCTAACGAGCCATAATAATAAAATTCAGATGAAAACACTTTCTCAAAACAATCATAACATGATTTAACAAAATGGTATCTTGCTAGCCCTTTCTGAGACCGCAAAACATAAATGCAGAGCACCTTTAAAGATCAAGGACTGACTAAACATTGTAATTCATGGTAAAAGAGATCCAGTCAAGTCATACCCAATATAAACCAATAGTAATACATGCAAATGACAGTGTGCTCTCCAGTGGGTGCTTTTTAATAAGAAGGGTGATGACTTAACATAAAAGTAAATAGATAGGCCCTTCGCAGAGGGAAGCAGGGATTTGTAGAGGTGCCAGAGCTCGATTTTAAAATAGAGATTGAATAACATTTTGAGAGGCATACTTTCACTGTCAACGCAACAACTTTGAGATGGCTGTATCTTCCATACTACATGCATTATAGGTAGTTCCCAAACAGAATGGTAAAGGTTTATACTCCCCCAACCACCAACAAGCATCAATCCATGGCTTGCTCGAAACAACGAGTGCCTCCAACAAACAACAACCCTGGGGGAGTTTTGTTTAATTATTTTGATTTGCTTTGATCTTTTTGGATCATGGGACTGGGCATCCCGGTTACCGGCCCTTTCTCGTGAATGAGGAGCGGAGTCCACTCCTCTGAGAATAACCCACCTAGCATGGAAGATATAGGCAGCCCTAGTTGTAACATGAGCTGCTCGAGCATACAAAACATAATTTCATTTGAAGGTTTAGAGTTTGGCACATACAAATTTACTTGGAACGGCAGGTAAATACCGCATATAGGAAGGTATAGTGGACTCATATGGAACAACTTTGGGGTTTAAGGAGTTTGGATGCACAAGCAGTGTTCTCGCTTAGTACAGGTGAAGGCTAGCAAAAGACTGGGAAGCGACCAATTGAGAGAGCGACAACAGTCATAAACATGCATTAAAACTAATTCACACTGAGTACAAACATGAGTAGGATATAATCCACCATGAACATAAATATCATGAAGACTATGTTGATTTGTTTCAATTACATGCGTGAACATGTGCCAAGTCGAGTCACTCAATTCATTCAAAGGAGGATACCATCCCATCATACCACATCATAATCATTCTAATAGCATGTTGGCATGCAAGGTAAACCATTATAACTCAAAGCTAATCAAGCATGGCACAAGCAACTATAATCTCTAAATGTCATTGTAAATATGTTTACTTCATAATAAGCTGACTCAGAAACGATGAAATCATCATATTTACAAAAACAAGAGAGGTCGAGTTCATACCAGCTTTTCTCATCCCAATAAGTCTATCATATGTCGTCATTATTGCCTTTCACTTGCACGACCGAACGATGTGTATAATAATAAGAGTGTACGTGCATTGGACTAAGCTGGAATCTGCAAGCATTCAACTCAAAAGAGAAGACAAGTAATATGGGCTCTAAGTTAAATAAACAATCATGCATATGAGAGCCACTAAGCATTTTCAGTATGGTCTTCTCGACCCCCAAAAGAAAGAAAAGAAAATAAAACTATTTACACGGGAAAGCTCCCAACAAATAAGAAGAAGAACTAGAAATCTTTTTGGGTTTTCATTTTAATTTCTACTACAAGCATGGAAATTAAACTAACTAACTTTTTTTTGGTTTTTTCTCAAGGTTTATCAAACACACAAGAAGAAAACTAGAAAAAGAAATTTAAACTAGCATGGATAATACAATGAAAGAGTATGAGTACCGACGACTTGTGTGTGAACATGAATGTAAAGTTGGTGAGAAATACGTACTCCCCCAAGCTTAGGCTTTTGGCCTAAGTTGGTCTAATACCAACGATCGCCTGGCTGATATCCATAAGTGAAACCGGGATTGTACTGAGATGCAGCGGCAACCGCCTCCTGAGCTGTAGCGTGTTGGCGAGCTGCCTCCACTCCCCTCTCGTATTCAGCTGCTTCCTCCCTGGTGAAAACATATCTTCCTTTTGCCTGATAATCAAAAAGGTAGGGAGCAGGAAGAGTAACAGGGACGACGTTGCATCTGTCATAGATTAGTCGATAATGGAGGAATTGTTCATTCCTCTCAAGAAAATGATGATTAAACATAGCTTCTTTATCCAAATAAACAGGGGGTAAAATCATATCCCCCTCTCGTGGGGATATATTAAGATAATTAGCCACACGGTTTGCATAAATTCCTCCAAAGAAATTTTCCTTTCTACTATTATTCTGCAACCTTCGTGCAACTATTGCCCCCAAGTTATAACCTTTATAACCTAATACAACACTCTTGAGGATACTCAGATCAGGGACACCCATGTGACATGCTTCATCCTTACCGTTAATACATCTACCAATAAAGAGAGCAAAATAATGTATAGCAGGAAAATGAATGCTCCCTATGGTAGCTTGTGCTATGTCCCTAGATTCTCCCACAGTAATACTAGCAAGAAAATCTCTAAATTCAGATTTGTGAGGATCATTAATATTACCCCACTGTGGGAGTTTGCAAGAATTTGTAAAATCCTCTAAGTACATGGTGTAAGATGTATCATAAATATCAAATAGGACACTAGGAGAATTATGCGTACAATTATATTTAAACCTCCGCACAAAGGAATCAGTCAATTGATAATACTGAGGACACTTATCTTGTAAGAAGTCCTCCAGCTCAGCATTATGCACATACGCTTCAAATTCCTCCTTAAAGCCTGCTCTGACCATAAAATCATCGGATGACCACTCACAAGCTCGTACATCCGCGTTCCTTGGCAACTCAACATCTTGCTCACGTATAGCAATCCTGGGCCCTTTCTTCACCGAGGAACCACCTTGGTACATTCTTCTAAGCATATTTCTTTTCTGAAAATTTGTGAATTTTTTATTAACTTCAAAATAGAAGTGCATAAAACTAAACAAGATTGATAGCAACTACTCCTACAAGTGCCTAGAGCCTATATCATGCATTGGAATTGCTTGGGACCTCAAAAATTTAACATGCAAGATCAAGAACATGGTCACCTATGCAGCAAAAATTTGCAATGAATAAAGCACTAGAACAAAAACTAATTGGACCAATGGAGGAGTCACATACCAAGCAACAATCTCCAATAGCAGTTTTGTGAATGGAGCTTTGAGCTAAGAGATCAAAAATCGCAGCAAAACGAGCTAGAACTCGGGCTTGAGCTGGATGGGGATTTTTTTAGGTAGAAGATGAAGTGTGTGGGTGCTAGCATAAGTGGAGGGGGGCCACTAGGGGCCCACGAGACAGGGGGCGCGCCCTATAGGGGGGGGCGCCCTCCTCTCTCGTGGCCTGGTGCTTGCCCCTCCTGCAGTAATTTCAGTGCCTAAAATCCTCAAGTATTCCAGAAAAAATCATACTAAATTTGCAGGGCATTTGGAGCACTTTTATTTTCGGACTATTTTTAATGCACAGATAATTCAGAAAACAGACGGATAATACTATTTTTGCTTTATTCAATCTAAATTAGCAGAAAGTAAAAAGAGGGTACAGAAGGTTGTGCCTTCTAGTTTCATCCATCTCATGATCATCAAAATGAACCCACTAACAAGGTTGATCAAGTCTTGTTAACAAACTCATTCCGAATAGCACGGAATCGGAGAAATTTCGAATAACACTAAGTTACCTCAACGGGGATATGAAAATCCCCAACAATAAGAATATCATACTTTTTCTTGACAGTAGTGAGAGGAAATTCAAAACCTCCAAAAATAATAGTTGGAACTTTCTCAATAGTATTTATGCTATGAACTTGGATTTGCTTCCTCGGAAAGTGTACCGTATGCTCATTACCATTAACATGAAAGGTGAGATTGCCTTTGTTGAAATCAATAATAGCTCCTGCAGTATTTAAAAAGGGTCTACTAAGAATAATAGACATACTATCGTCCTCGGGAATATCAAGAATAATGAAGTCCGTTAAGATAGTAACATTTGCAACAACAACAGGCATGTCCTCACAAATGCCGACATGTATAGCAGTTGATTTGTCAGCCATTTGCAAAGATATTTCAGTAGGTGTCAACTTAGTTAATTCAAGCGTACAGTACAAGGAAAGAGGCATAACACTAACACCAGCTCCTAGATCACATAAATAGTTTTAACATAATTTCTTTTAATAGAGCAAGGTATAGTGGGTACTCCGGGATCACCAAGTTTCTTAGGTATTCCACCCTTAAAGGTATAGTTGGCGAGCATGGTGGAAATCTCAGTTTCAGGTATTTTCCTCTTATTAGTGATGATATCTTTCATATATTTAGCATAAGGGTTTGTTTTAAGCATATCAGTTAAGCGCATACCTAAGAAGATAGGTCTAATCATTTCAGCAAAGCGCTCAAAATCCTCATCATCCTTTGACTTGGATGGTTTAGGAGGAAAGGGCATGGGTTTCTGAACCCATGGTTCTCTTTCTTTACCGTGCTTCCTAGCAACAAAATCTCTCTTATCATAACGTTGATTCTTTGATTGTGGGTTATCAAGATCAATAGGAGGTTCAATTTCTATATCATTGCTATTACTAGGTTGAGCATCTACATGAACATCATTATTAGCATTATCATCAGGTTCATGTTCATCTTCAGATTGTGTTTCAGCATGAGAGATGGAAGTATTATTAGGATTCTCAGGTGTTTCTACATTAGGTTCACTAGAAGCTTGCAAAGTCCTATCATTCTTCTTTTTCTTCTTCTTAGAAGAACTAGGAACATCTAGATTATTATTCTAATAATCTTGTTCAATTCTTTTAGGGTGGCCTTCAGGATACAAAGGTTCCTGAGTCATTCTACCAGTTCTAGTAGCCACTCTAACAGCAAAGTCATTGTTATTATTTAATTCAGCAAGCAATTCATTCTGAGCCTTAATTACTTGTTCAGCTTGAGTAGAAATCATGGAAGCATGTTTACTAGTGAGTTTAAGTTCACTTTTAACTCTAGCTACATAATCATTCAAGCATACTATCGTATAAGCATTATTCTTCAATTGTCTACTAACATAATCATTGAAATTTGCTTGTCTATTCATGAAATCATCAAATTCATCTAAGCAAGGGCTATGAAATTTAGTAGAAGGGATTTCATCTTTACCATATCTATAGAGAGAATTTACCTTTACTACCTGTGTCGGCTTATCATGAAAATGGGGTTCTTCAACAGGCGGTATATTCAGACCATGTATTTCTTCAATAGGTGGTAAATTCTTAACATCTTCAGCTTTAATTCCTTTTTCTTTCATTGACTTCTTTGCCTCTTGCATATCTTCAGGACTGAGAAATAAAACACCGTTCTTCTTCGGAGTGGGTTTAGGAATAGGCTCAGGAGTTGGCTCAATTGGTTCAGGAATTACTTCGGGAACTGGCTCGGGAAGAGTCCAATTATTTTCATTAGTCAACATATTATTCAATAATATTTCAGCTTTGTCGACTATTCTTTCCCTGAAAACACAACCAGCACAACTATCCAAGTAGTCCTTGGAAGCATCAGTTAGTCCATTATAAAAGATATCAAGTATTTCATTTTTCTTAAGAGGATGATCGAGCAAAGCATTAAGTAACCAGAGAAGCCTCCCCCAAGCTTGTGGGAGACTGTCTTCTTTGATTTGCACAAAATTATATATTTCCCGCAAAGCAGCTTGTTTCTTATGAGTAGGGAAATATTTAGCAGAGAAGTAATAAATCATATCTTGGGGACTACGCACATAACCAGGAGCAAGAGAATTATACCAAGTCTTAGCATCACCCTTTAATGAGAAAGGAAATATCTTAAGGATATATAAATAGCGAGACTTCTCATCATGAGTAAATAGGGTGGCTATATCATTCAACTTGGTAAGATGTGCCACAACAGTTTCAGATTCAAGGCCATAAAAAGGATCATATTCTACCAAAGTAATAATTTCAGGATCAACAGAGAATTCATAATCCTTATCAGTAACACAGATAGGTGAAGTAGCAAAAGCAGGGTCAGGTTTCATTCTAGCATTAAGAGACTGCTGCTTCCATTTAGCTAATAATTTCTTAAGATCATTTCTATCATTGCAAGCAAAGATAGCTTCAGCAGCTTCTTTATTCATAACATAACCCTTAGGAACAACAGGCAATACATAATCATTGGGAGAACCTTCATCATCACTATCATCAATAGTAGCATCTTCAATATTTTCATTCCCCCTAACTCTAGCAAGTTGTTCATCAAGAAATTCACCTAATGGCAAAGTAGTATCACGCACAGAAGTAGTTTCATCATGCATAGTAGAAGTGGCATCATCAATAACATGCGACATATCAGAATTCATAGCAGTAGCAGGTTTAGGTGTCGCAAGCCTACTAATAACGGAAGGAGAATCTAGTGCAGAGATAGATGGAAGTTCCTTACCTCCCCTCATAGTTGAGGGCAAAATTTTGGTTTTAGCGTCTTTCGAGTTCTTCATAGTGATCAACAGATATAAATCCCAAGTGACTCAGAGAATAGAGCTATGCTCCCCGGCAACGGTGCCAGAAATTAGTCTTGATAACCCACAAGTGTAGGGGATCACAACAGCTTTCGAGGGTAAAGTATTCAACCCAAATTTATTGATTCGACACAAGGGGAGCCAAAGAATATTCTTGAGTATTAGTAGTTGAGTTGTCAATTCAACCACACCTGGATAACTTAGTATCTACAGCAAGGTATTTAGTAGCAAAGTAGTATGATAATAATGGTAACAGTAGCAACGGTAAGGATAAATGTTTTTGGGTTTTTTTGTAGTAGTTGTAACAGTAGCAACGGAAAAGAAAATAAGCGGAGAACAATATATGAAAAGCTCGTAGGCAATGGATCAGTGATGGATAATTATGCCGGATGCGATTCCTCATGTAATAGCTATAACATAGGGTGACACAGAACTAGCTCTAGTTCATCAATGTAATGTAGGCATGTATTCTGAAAATAGTCATACGTGCTTGTGGAAAAGAACTTGCATGACATCTTTTGTCCTACCCTCCCGTGGCAGCGGGGTCCTAGAGGAAACTAAGGGATATTAAGGCCTCCTTTTAATAGAGAACCGGACCAAAGCATTAACACATAGTGAATACATGAACTCCTCAAACTACGGTCATCAGCGAGAAGTAGCCCGATTATTGTCACTTCGGGGTTGTCGGATCATAACACATAATAGGTGACTATAGACTTGCAAGATAGGATCAAGAACACACATATATTCATGAAAACATAATAGGTTCAGATCTGAAATCATGGCACTCAGGCCCTAGTGACAAGCATTAAGCATAGCAAAGTCATAGCAACATCAATCTCAGAACATAGTGGATACTAGGGATCAAACCCTAACAAAACTAACTTGATTACATGGTAAATCTCATCCAACCCATCACCGTCCAGCAAGCCTACGATGGAATTACTCACGCACGGCGGTGAGCATCATGAAATTGGTGATGGAGGATGGTTGATGATGATGATGGCGACGAATCCCCCTCTCCGGAGCCCCGAACGGACTCCAGATCAGCCCTCCCGAGAGAGATTAGGGCTTGGCGGCGGCTCCGTGTCGTAAAACGCGATGAAACTTTCTCTCTGATTTTTTTCTCCCCGAGACGGAAGATATAGAGTTGGAGTTGAGGTTGGTGGAGGTCCAGGGGGGCACGAGATAGGGGGGCGCGCCCTACAGCCCCCCCTTTCTCATGGACAGGCCCTGGGCCCCCTAGTGTATTTCTTTCGCCCAGAAATTCTTATTAATTCCAAAAAGTGCCTCCGTGGATTTTCAGGACATTCCGAGAACTTCTCTTTTCTACACATAAAACAACATCATGGCAGTTCTGTTGAAAACAGTGTCAGTCCGAGTTAGTTTCATTCAAATCATGCAAGTTAGAGTCCAAAACAAGGGCAAAAGTGTTTGGAAAAGTAGATACGTTGGAGACGTATCAATGCACTGCACGCAGGCAGGGGAGGCCGGATGTCCGGGCGTCGGGCCGGATGTCCGGGCCTTCACGAGGTGCCGGATGTCCGGGCTAGCGGGCCGGATGTCCGGGCTGGAGTGGCCGGTCTCGGAGCTCCCTGGATAGGCGGGGTCTGGATGTCCGGGCTGGAGCCAGAGGTCCGGCGGCTCGGGAAGAGCCGGATGTCGGGGCCTCTGGCCGGATGTCTGGGCTGACGGGGTTCAGCTTTGGGTGCGTTCTGTGATGGGCGCCGGATTTCTGGGGGTCGGGTCGGATGTCCGGGCTGGTCCAGATGTTTGGGCTGGGGCCAGATGTCCGGGGCCTGTAGCAGTTGGCTCCTCTTCCTTCTCCTTCCTTTTCTTTCACGCACGCTTGGCCTTGGTCCTTGGGTTCTCCATGGTCTCCTCGGGTGTACCTGAGTATGCACAAGGTCCGCGCTTGAAGTAGTCACCATGTCTCACACGAATGGAAAGGGGAAGCATTTAGGAACGGGTTCACCTTGTGTCCAATGGCGCATAGTCGAGGTCTCATCTTATGTATCCTTGGGGCTTGGAGAGTAGTCGGAGTGTACATGGGGATGAACATGCGATGCTCCGCATCATCTCCCCCCTTGGGAAAGATCCGACCTTGGATCGTGATCCTCATCACCATGGAAGCGGTTGTCGTGGATGGACATGTAGTTGGACGAAGTTGAATACCTGGCGCAATCCAAGTAGTCTAAGGTGTCTCTGGAGTGATAGACATGCAAAATGAGCAAACACAAGCGACACTCGGAAATACAATGGTTAGCACACACAAAGTGTCCATCATGTAAGAATGAATCCGTGCGGCAAGATAGTGCATGGCAAGGCACACGATGCTTATCCAAAAGATGTAGAATGAGATGTAAAGCATTCATGTGAGCAAATTCATTTGTCGTATGCACAAAGGTGTGGTGAATGTGATTAATGCGACCATTGTGCAAAATGATGTCATAATGTGATGGTTTATCAAGAGCATGGACATGGTAATTGGTGATCAATGTGATTATGATGTCATGCAATTGATGATGGGCAATATGATCATGATGTATGAATATGCCATCAAGGAAGATCACAACAAATTTTCTAAGGAAGTGAACAAGCTCATATATCATGGATGACATGGGAATACAAGATGCAACAAGGCAATCATAATGTGAGTCAATCCATGCAAAGGGTGCAAACTTGTGGTAAGTATGATATGTCCGTCCAGCATGACATGTATGAGCACAATCAACAAATGTGGAGGTGTTGGTGTACCAATGCTCGATGTCATGGCATGTGTGAAAATCCGAAGGTGCATCCAATAAGTGCGAGCGCTCCTCAATGTGAAGGTCCATAGAGCCAATCTCCAATGTCGCTCCTCCATCCAATAGATGTAACATGTAGACAACAAGAAGGAAACAACAATGAAGGAGCGACCCATCCAATATGTGTATTAGAGGATGGCTCAAAGAGAAGGAGTTCACCTTTATGAGAATGTCTAAAATGTTGGTGTCGCACATCGTGTATGCCTTCACATGACCAAGTTGTCTCATCATGGTACCACCTTGTGAATCCTTCAAAACGAAAGAACATGGCAAACAATCGGAAAAGCAAATGAGGTTAGTGCAAATGCAACACCTATCATTCGTGAGGTAAGATACCCAACAAGTGTATGCATCATACTCATCATAGGAAAGGACAAGGGAGTATTGCATAGTATGGAGGCATATGATGCGAGAACAACCAAATACAATAGGCTCACTCAAACAAGCATGCACCACACATAATATGTCAAAGTGTCCAAGATCAATAAGCATAGCATGGTTGCACTCAATACAAGTGGATATGAAAGAGGCAACTAATGGACACAAGAGATAATGATCAAAATATATCATGTGAGAGGCATGAACATATATGTCATCAACCCAAGAAAGCGAGTAAGAGTGGAACATGGGTGATGCAACCAAGCAAGCAATCATAGCAATCAAGTCAAGCAAGCTAGTAGTGCGAAGATGCAACATACTAGAGAGAATCATGGCAAGCATGTCATGTGTGCAAATAGCGGGCATGTGTAATGCACATGACATATCACAAGCATGAAAGCAAGATATGAGAAAAATATAATCAATGTATTGGAGAGAGGCCATATGTAAATAGCAATGGGCATCATGACTCTCCCAACACAACAATCAACAATAGCATGAAGCACATGGTAATCATGGCAATAGCAACAAGGATCTCCACCAAGCATGCAAATACACATAGGAGTAGCATAATGGTGAATCATGGGTAGATGCAAGCAAGGGTCACAAATTGCATGGCAAAATCATGTAAAGAGGCATAACATGCAAAGTGAACATGATAGTATGGGCATAAGGTGACAAGTGGTAAATATCCCATAGCCGTGTGAGAGCCAAGTAGAAGAGATGCACGTAGTCCTTGTGCGAAGGGAATGGTGGTAAGGATAGTTCACGGGATCCCAAGTCATCGTTGCTCTCAAGAGCTCATTTCGTCAACTCTTGGGATTGAGAGGTTGATGAGTATACATGAGTACCTACACAAAACAAAGGCAAAGGAAAAATTGTGTGTGCGTGGTATATGTACACATCATCCATCATGATGCGCACGTGCTTGTGTTGGTTAGCACTAAATAGCCAATACTCAAATAAATGAGATGCGTGATATAGAAATAGGTCATCCATCATGAGATGTTTGTTATTATGTATAGCATAATGGAGACTCAAATTGTGTAATGCATCACGAGCAATATCTAGAGCATTGTTATTCATGGAATGCATATGGTGTACAGTATCATGGGAATCATGCAAAGTATGAAATGCATCAAGATCTCCTAATATGTATGAGGAAACTATGGGGGTCTCCTCATGAGCATTAATGGAAACATCACATGGAGAATATTGACAACATCCAAAACAATGCATATTCGAAACAATGTGATCATGGCATGGCATAGTAGATGAATTGCGCAAATCATGTAAAGGAAGCATGGCAATATCATCACATGAAAAACAAAAGCCAATGACGATCATCTCATCATCTATGCCATAAGTGCAAATGGGATTTATTTTAATGGGGCATGCATAGTTACTATGTTGAGATTGTAAAGATGCAATATGGGAGATCTCACTCATAGCATATGAGAAGTTGAATGGATTGTCAAATATGAAGTGACCAATAGGATTTTCACATGATATCCTATGAAGCATAGCATCACAACTAGGCAGCTCAACATGCTCATCGTCATATTCATCATAAATAGGTAAGTCAAGGCATGAAGAAGTCTCACTAGCATGAAGCATGGGAATAGGCGGGTCAACATCATGCAAGCAATCATTGGTAAGATAGTCCGCTAGTGGGACAAGAGAGGCACCATCACCTATGTTACCTTTGGGGCATAGCTCATGTGTTGTAGGTGAGGTGTTGAAGACCAAGTCATGGTCATATTCATCTTGATGGAACCATGTGGGGGGGTGCATCAATGTCCACCATGGCCATCGTCGTCTCCAATGGAGGTATAGACTCATCGAGAATAGGCATGTCGTCATGTAGGAGACCTAGCACCAAAGAAAACACACTCGGAGTAGAGGTTAAGTCGTTAGAAATCATAGTGGCCTCACGTGCCCTCTCAACTACCTCACTCTTTAAGTGTTGTGGCTCACTCACTCCCTCAAAGATGCTCTCACTCATATGGTTGGTGGAGTCACTCAAGTGGCGCTCAACCTCACATAGGATGTGTGGCCTGCTCTCATGTGTGGGGCTAGTGGTGGTCACACTCATCCTCTCATAGGGAATGCTCTAAATGTCACATATAGTGGAGTAACTCATCTCACTCATGGGGTGGTGGCTCTCCTCACATGACAAATGGGGCATCTCAACATATGTGGGTGTCGGAGAGATGTTGGTGCAAATGTCTCCATGTGCGGTCGCGTAGCTTGACTCGCAGTATGAGTCCAATATGGGCGCCATCTTCATGTTTTTGAAGTGGTTCGCGCTCGTCGCCGTAGTCGAAGGGGATGACCCTTGCTCGACCGTCTTGTCACCGTCTTGTTGTTGGAGGTCCATATGATGTGGCACCTCGTAGCTCGTCTTCATGACTGAAGGGAGTTTCCCATGCTCGGCCATCTTCCTTGAGGGGCTTCCGAAGATGGAAGTGTCGCCCTTGCTCGTAGGTAGTCGCCTTGGACTTGATGAAGTCGTTGTAGGCGTACTCGTGGGAAGTAGGTGAAGATGCCATACGTCCAAAGGCGAAGATGCCTTGATAGCACTTGGAGAAGATGCCAAAGTGGTTGTTGTAGTCGTAGCACCGTCTTGGTGATGGCCGTCTCGCGATCTTCTTTTGTGCTCATGAAGATTTGACTTGGCATGAAGTAGGGCTTGTTGGGACTTGTACGTTTGCGCTTGTGGAGCATCTTCATGATGATGATGTCGTTGTCGTGCTTGAGATCGTAGGAGTTCGTCGTCGTCGTTCACATGATGCTTGGAGGTGACTTGCCCTTCATGACGATGTTGATCACGAATGTGATAGTGATTTCCATGTAGATGTGGACATGGAAGAATTGTGCTTGCATCATTTTCGCGCTCCGAAGACTTGTGGCTTGAATGTCGCCGCCTTGAAGATGATGAAGGGGAAGAAGACTTGATCAAGGCTCTAATATCCTCCATCCTTGCATCTTGCTCCTCTTTATGTGCGGAAAGCTTCTTGTCGATGTAGTCCCTTGTAGTTGTTCACGCCGTCGTTGTTGTCGTAGACCGGAGAGGAAATGCCTTGCCTATCCATCACAAGACTCGAGCAAATATGAGTGGGAGAAAGAGAAGAACTATACCAAATGTAGTTGTAGATGGATCAATGGTCACTCAAATGTGTAACAAGGAAATAGCACAATTGGTACCAATTCTTGTCGGTTCTCACACCTACACAAGTAAAGCTTATGGTGGAGCTCGGTGAGGATGGTGGCACAAAAATTTAATGCAAAATGCTAGCAAGAGTCAATAATGTTGAAAGAGATTCACAAATTCTCAAGCGAAACAAGTAGACCAATAGCAATATGTGGCACACAAAAACACACACACAGATAGATAAATGGGGTCGTGCAACCAAGGAACGAGGACAAAATGTGGAATCCACGAAAAATGCTCGTGTTGCACAACTCAAGAGATACGCTAGCACGATTGCTCAATAGGCGGATACGACACTTGTGCACAACCTATAAGATGCAAAATGGGTAAATTTCTATCCCAAGTATGCTATGTATGTATGGTTCCGGGTGTTCCTCTCAAGATGATCCAAGATGATCGGATATGACAATCTTATATGCAATGTGGTATGATGCTATGCACTTGCTTACAATATTCTTTGCTCTCTCTCTTTTGCTTAAAAGCTTTATTTCTCTTTTTTTGTATGGCCACTTTTGCACAATGCACAAACCAAGATAGCAATTTTGTATATGCGGGAACAAACTTGTGACACAAGATATGATACCAATATATGCACCACGATGATATGGTATGTATGCTATGGGAAGTATAGATCACTAATATGCACAAGTAACGTTGTCGACAATACTCAAATGGCTAGTCTCGATAGGCAAGTAACGCAAAATGGGCTAGGGGTTAACAATGCTATGGCAAGGGGAATATACAATGGAGGGGTACCACGATACCAAGATGATATGGAGGTTACCGTCGAGGGTTTCTCGTTTGTACGCCACAGACGGATGATGGTGAAGTGGTCAAAGTCGATGACGACCTCGAGGCGATGATGAGTGGCCGTGTTCTTGATGTAGAAACCAAGATGATGGAGACTCGTCCCTAAGTAGCCTAAACACCTTAGGAAATGGGAAAACCGCGAATTCAAAATCTCAAACGTCAAATGTCAAAATGGTGGTAGCGGAAAGCGGTGGTGGTTTGCACTTGGCAATGCGGAAGTGGAATGATGGGCTATACACGTGTCGGAGTTGAAGTTGCCATCCCTAAGTAGCTGAAACACCTTAGGAGACACAAGCCACAACTCCAACAAGCTCAAACAAAATTGGGTTAGGTTGGCTGTCGGAATTGTATGGTGGGCAAGGTTATGTGGAAGTGGTGGTGGTGGTTGATGAAGAAGCCACCGTCCCTAAGTAGCCGAAACACCTTAGGAGACTTAAATCACTCCTCAAGCAACCACTAATGCTATATGTATTAAAATGGGTTAGGTTGCGGAAGTCGGTGGTGGTAATGCAGATGATTTGGTGGAGGGCCTAGGCAAACTTGCCAAATTTTCAAAAAATTGATGCAGTCAAATGGTGTTGGTGGTATTTTTTTGGGATGGGGGATGTCAATAGCTTCAAAATGAGCTAAAGAACGTCAAAATCAAACTCTAGATGTGAAAGTGGTCAAAACGGTGAAACACGGGAGGCTGAAATGACAGCGGGCGGACATCCGGGGGTTTGGCCGGATGTCCGGGACCCGATGTCTAGAACCTTGCGCGAAAATGCGCTCCAGGAGCCGGATGTCCGGCCTAATGGCCGGATGTCCGGGGTGGCCGGATGTCTGCGCTCCAAATCCGAGGATGAACTCGAGGAACTCGATTTTGGGGCGGAAATTGATGATTTCAGAGGCAAAATTGCGGAGATTTCATGGATGGAGAGTGGGGAAACTTGGGGGAAAGCTAGATTCACTTTAAACCAAGCAAATCCATGATCAAAATCAACAAAATATCATCAAACAAACAAATCACAAAAAAATTGGGGCTATTTTTGGTGGGGAATTTTTGATTTAGGACAAAAACAACAAAATCAAGCTAGAAAACACGGGGTAGGGGCTCCAAAAACGTGATCAACGTGGCTCATGATACCAAGATGATGTAGGGTGGAACCCTAGGGGCTGATCTTTCACGTTTGGAGAGGATCCCCATGAGGAACACGAAGAACGCGCGGAGGGGAACGAGGGGAATCACGGGGAAACGCAAAAGAAAACACTCAACCAACACGAATATGATCACACATGTGCTAGGTCCAAGAGACACAAAGAGATACACAGTCCAAATCCAACA
This sequence comes from Triticum dicoccoides, assembly GCF_002162155.2. Lineage (NCBI taxonomy): Eukaryota > Viridiplantae > Streptophyta > Magnoliopsida > Poales > Poaceae > Triticum > Triticum dicoccoides. The sequence goes on along the minus strand of NC_041383.1, from coordinate 648,192,388 downwards.
AGGACGATAAGTGTGGCGGTAGTTCATCTCTGAGAGGAGGTCTTGAATCCACGAGGGCTCTTCCCGTAAAGGGGTCTTGAATCCAGGTGGATCTTCTCCGAAGAGGCCGCGGTCTCTCACGAGGAGGAGATCCGTACACTACCAAAAAAAGACACATCCGTGACATTTTGGGCCGAACGAATTTTGTTTTATCATACATATGACACTTCTATGATGATAATTGTGACAAAACCCGGTATCATCATAGATGTGGTGGGCTCCTACTTCTATGACAAAAAATCATGACAGAAAATGGGCTTTTCGTCCTGGGCGGGCCGGAGATGCAGCTGCATGACATTCTTTGGGCCGTCCATGACGGAAAAAACCGTTGTAGAAGCGAGGGCGAGGAAAATTTCGGGGAGTTCTCGGTTACGGTGGGTGGTCGGGGGCCGAGCAATGAGCGTTTCTCTCGTACACGTACACGCGTGTGTGCGAGGCATTGGCTCTAACTGAACCCGAGCGAGGCGTTGGGCTCTAACTGAACCCGAGCTATTGCACTGTAGGCTACGTGTTACTGAACCCGAGCGATCGATCGATGGCTGTTAACTGAACCCGATCGAGCGATTCCTTCGCTACTGCTGCTAACTGAAGCCGATCGATGATGCCTCTCTGGATGAACAGTTAGTGTTGCGGGGGTGTTTGAATGAACAATGAGCAGTGGGAGTGGATGAACAGGACCCGTGGCATTGCCTCTGGATGAACAGGACCCCGATCGATCGAGTCGGTTGGGGCTGGATGAACAGGACCCCGTGGAGGGCTGGATGAACAGGACGACCCCGTGGAGGGCTGGATGAACAGTAGACGATGGAGGGGTGGATGAACAGTAGCCTGTGGAGGGGTGGTTAAACAGGAGCCCGTGGAGAGGGGTGGTTGAATAGTAGCCGGTGGAGTAGCGCGCGGTGGGGGCTGGATGAACAGGAGCCCGTGGATGAACAGTCGCAGGTGGAGGCTGGAGGAGGTCGACGATGGATGAACAGTAGCCCATGGAGGCTAGAGGAGGTCGACGGTGGAGATGAACAGTATCCCGTGGAGTCCCGTTTTGCGGTACGCCACACCCCTCCCGATGAACAGGACCCCCATTTTGATCGTAGCGCTCCAACACAAGTCCGTTTCGTCCGTTTTGCGGTATGCCACACCCCTCGTGATCAATAGGACCCCGTTTGACCGTAGGATGTCCGTTTCCTCCGTTTTGTGGTACGCCAGACCCCTCCCGATGAACAGGATCCCATTTCGAAAGTGGCCGGTCGAACACAAGGCCATTTCCTCCATTCTGCGGTACGCCAGGCCTCGTTTCCATCGCCTATTCCGTCTAAGACCTCCCGATGAACACGACGACATATTCTGTTCTGACCCAGCCGGTTGGCTCCCCATGCGCGAGTAGGCGTTTGAGACCCCGCCCGTATGTACGTACGTGGCCGTATTTTCTTTCTTGCACCCTGGCTGTTGTACGTACGTGTACATGCTACGTGCGCGCCTCTACTACCACACATGCGCGCCTCTACTACGACATGTGCGCGCCTCTACTATGATACGTGCACGCCTCTACAACGACCAGTATGTACGTACACGTTCGCGACCAGAATGACAACGCTACATAAGCTTCGACCAGGTGGGTCCCGACTGTTAGGCACTTCTTTGCGTGCGAAGATGTAGCTGGTGGGTCCCAGCAGTCAGGGGGGCGAATCGGTTTTTTTGCCCGGACGCACTTCCTTGCATGCGAAGGTGTAGCTGGTGGGTCCCAGCAGTCAGGGGGAAACATTTTTTTCGCGAAATACGGTGGCCCGCCTGGTGGGTCTCTGCTGTCAGGTGGAGGAATAATTATTTTGCGCGTAATAAGGAAGCACTTCCTTGCGGCCGCCGTGGACCCAGCTATCAGCCTCTCTGCATACAGTCCACGTCCAATGGAAGCCATTCCTTGACCATGTTGACCACGCCGCGCCGAGAGCACCAGGGTGTTGGACGACAGCGAGGCCTAGGAAGGGGACGACGCGGAGCCGGGGAAGATGCGGCAGTGGATGCCCACACGTAGAGGAGTACGAGGGTTCACTGGTTCGCTACGGTGTGAGGCTGCGGTCGCCGCAGAATAACAGTTAACAGGGGGTGTGGGTGAGTAGAGGGATGGCCTCGCCAACGGTGGGAGTAGTAGGGGCGGTGAGGCAGGAGCACGAGGCACGACCGGCGCTGGTTTGGGCGGCTTGAGGAAGAAGATCAGAGGTTGAAGAAGCACTACGGCCGTTGGATGGACATCGTACGGTCACTGGAGCTAGAATCGTGCATATTGACTAAGTTGACAAAGCCCTCCGTCCCCGTCAACTTAGTAGGCCCACAAGTCAGCCTGCCACTATACTGGGTTCCAGCTATCAAGGGGAGTATTCATTTTTTTGTGCGTAATAAGGAGGCACTTCCTTGCGTGCCAAGAAATAGCTGGTGGGTCTGAGCTGTCAGCGGCGGTAACATTTTTTTCACGAAATACAGAGGCCCTTTCGGTGGGTCCCTGATGTCAGGTGGAGGAATCATTATTTTGCGCGTAATAAGGAGGCATTTCCTTGCATGCGGCTGTGGATCCAGCTGTCGGCCTCTCCATGTACAGTCCACTTCAGATGCATGTCGGTCGTTGACCATGTTGACTAGGCCGCGCCGAGAGCACCAGGGCGGTGAACGATGGCGAGGTCTAGGAAGGGAACAAAACGGAGGCAGAGAAGACTCGGCAGTTGTTTCCCAGGTGGTGGGAAGTACGACTGTACGAGGGTTTACTGGTTCGTCTGCCTTCGCCGGAGAATAACAGCAGGTGTGGGTGAGTAGAGGGATGGCTAGGCCAGCGATGGGAGTACGATGGGGCGGTGAGACCTGCACGGCAGCACACCCGGCCGCGGGGAGGAGGGAGAAGGCAGTCCCGCTGGCGTTTGTTTGAGCAGCTGGAGCAGGAAGAGCAGAGATTGAAGAAGCACGACGACCGTTGGATGGACATCCAACAGTCATTGCTTGTGCATCAACCTTTTTTTAGGAAAGCCTCAAATCTGTGGAAAATAGCATACAACCCATCTACCATTATTTCTAATAATTTATAGCCCATTTGCTAATTCTTAATATTTTTTTGGAGCCCATATTCTTTTTGTTAGCATTACAACCCATATTGTGGCCACGGTTAAAAAATTATACGAAATTTTGCATATTCCGGTGCGGTCCGAACTGTTTTTAATCCTGAAATTTCGACTCACATTCAAACTGATTTTAAAAATAAATGTGTATCAATATAAAATCCAACAAATTCTCCACGCATAAATATTAATGTAATTTAAAATCTCGAAATGAAAAAAATATATTTGAAACTAATTGCCGGTTTGATGTGTTTTAGAAACGTACATCCCATTTCTCATTACTGATGGGCCATTTTCTCGGCTAGCCGAATGAAAGCTCTCCTCGTCTTGAAAAATTTGCAGCCCAACAGGCCTGACAAAGCGACTTACTTGGCAAATCACAAAAAACTGGGCTGTGGCCATGGACCCAGCTGTCAGCCTCTCCACGTACGGTACTCTTCCGATGGAATGTCGTTGACCACATTGACCATGCCGCGCCGAGAGCACCAAGGCGGTGGACGACGGCGAGGCCTAGGAAGGGGACGACGCGGAGTCGGGAAAGACGCGACAGTGGATGCCCACGCGGAGAGGAGTACGAGGGTTCACTGGTTCAGCTGCGGTGTGAGGCTGCCGTCGCCGCAGGGCCTGGCTAGCGGTGGGAGTAGTAGGGGGTGATGAGGCCTCAACGGCAGCACAACCGGCCATTGGAGGCAGGAGCAGGCGGTCTCCCCAGCGCTGGTTTGGGCGGCTGGTGCAAGAAGAGCAGCGATTGAAGAAGCAGCAGGACCGTTCGATTAAAATCCAACAGTTACTGCTGCTAGAATCATTTGTTGACTAAGTTGACAAGCCCTGCGTACGCGTCAACTTAGTAGGCCCACAGGTCAGCCTCCGAACCGGTGCACCCCAGATGTCAGTGGGCGGAATCATTTTTTTTGCGTAATAAGGAGGCAGTTGATTGCGTGCGGCCAGGCCAGCGGAGGGAGTAGGGTGGGCCGGGGAAGCCTGCGCGGCATCATAGCGGGCCACAAGAGGAGGGAGCAGGCAGTCCCACTGGCGCTAGTTTAGGCGGCTGGAGTAGGAAGATAAGAGATTGAAGAAGCATGTCGGCCGTTGGATGGACATCCAACAGTCAGTGCTGCTAGAATCGTGTGTTCACTGACAAAGCCTTGCGTAAACAAGTCAGCCTCGAAATCTGTGGTATGTACATCCCATTTGCTATTATTTTTATAATTTTTACTCATTTTCTAATTCATATGGAATTTATTGCATCCCGTTTTCCATTTTTAGAATTGCTGGCCATTTTCTGGTCGGTACCAGGGTCAAAAAATTAACTAAATGTGTGGGAAATTTTGAAAATTCACAAATTTTTGTTGAGGAACGAAATATTCTTAATCCAAAAATTAATAGCCATACTAAAACAAATTTAAAAATAAATTAGTACTATGTCATGTTAAATCCAATGAAATACGTATAAGATATCAGTGAGGAACAAAAACAAAAAAAGAAACTAATACCCCATTTGCTATATTTTTTTTGTAATTTTTAACCCATTTTGATATTACTTTTAATAGACATTGACCATACTCTTCGGCCAGGCCGGAATGCATCCCTCCTCGTCTTGAAAGATTTGCAGCCCAGTAATTCCGAGAAAACAAATAGGCCTAGCTTGGGTATTCTTCAAAAAGAAATACCGGGCTACCTATTTTCCCAAAGAACTGGTGCATGAGCATTTAGCTTTATTTATTTATTTACTTATTTATGTTTAGGGGACCATGAGCATGTACCTGGGCCGGATTCATGTGAGAGCCTCCCTTCCAGTTAATTATGGGCTTCTCTATTAGGCCTTCATCAGTGGGCCGCATGTTATCAACAAGTTGAAAATGTGTTCCGTACAAAAAATAGTATGAGCTACGTACTGTACGGGGCACTAAAGGATCGAACCGTGCAACGAATTCCAAAACATTGTGTTTGTCATTCTAACAACACATTTATTCAACCAACAGACGAAATATACTACTGATTGTACATTGAAAACAGCAGCAACAGCAACCAGGGCTGGGGGTGCAACAGAAGCAGTAAGCAGGACAGAAGAGTGAAGACGAAGCTCTCTCTTCCAAACCAAGCATCAGCCATCATTACAAAAGGGCTATCAAAAAAGAACAAGTGTATGCATCAAACTAAATAAAGATCCTACTATACCAAGTGTACGCATCTAACTAACTGGCTCAATTAGACATTACTATTTATTAAGCTATGGAGAATGGTTGACGGCTTGAACCAGATGGGTGCCTAACGGGGGAAACTCCAGCCAGCAGGTCGAAGTCTGATACTTGCGACCCTCTCTCCTACTTTGGGCTGCAGAGCGTGGCGGCACTTATCAGGGTATGGTGCATACAGAGACGTATGGTACACTGTGTACACACAATTTTGCCTGATGAACGAAACCGCGTTGCCATCATGATCCTTGCTGTCGGTTATCTCCTGGTTAATCGGATAATTCAGTCCAACAAATAGAGAGCGTGTACCAAGGCTACTTACCAGCCTCCAGTCAAAAATTCCTAAAGGCCCAGAGAAGCTGGGATCTTGCTCAAAGACCTTGCAGTGACTGTGATTGTATTCCGCGAAACAACACGTCCGGTACGTGCGAACGATCATCAATCTTTCGCCGTCGTCTGATTGAGCCAGGAACCACCTGCAACTGCCATGCCGCTTTTCTTTGAAAGGTTGTGGGATTAGTAAGGATAGGGACACCAGGCGGCCTACAACATCATATCAAGTTGGAGTCAAATAAAAAAGGGCTCTTGATTTAGTCAATCTTAAGAATAGCATGTTATGAGCATGAATATTTTTTCAGTAAATGTTGACAGTAATATATGCAAGCCATCATGATATCATAGGAAAGTAACATACTGCTGTAAGAGACGTTTGTAGCGATGACTGGAGTATGCCAGCAATACATCCAACCATAGAAGGAGTCGACAGCGTACATGAAGCCCTTGTGTTCAATGGCATCAGAGAACCATGGAGGATGTATGATCCTGCGATGGACGTGCAGATTTATCCACTTACCGCAGTGACCTGTCAGATAGGCGAGACCACGGTTGAAGAACGCAATTAGCCTGAAGTCTTTATAATTCGCAGATCTTGTGGGAACTTGGCAGATTACAACCTTGAGCTAATCAAACTTGGTATCATGTTGGCCACTGTAAGATTCTGAGTATTCCAGGCCGCGGTGCCAAAGCAGTGCAATGTTAATCAAAGGAAGGGGGATCAATCACCGGGTGTAGACCTCCACGAGCATCCAGCTGCCGCGACCGTCGACGAGAACCATCCAAGACATGTTCATGCCGACCCAGTACATACCGTTAATGTAGCTGAGGCAAACAGGGATCGGATCGCAGTCAAGGGGGTTGATGCTCGCCACCCTACGATCATTATGCTACATGACACGCCGTTTCTAAAGATCAGGCGGCATCAGCAAGCAAGGAGCTGGCTTAAAAAGCTCCAGCCTGAGGGCTTTGAGTAAATGGTACAACCCCGGCGAGCATGCGGCAAGCGGCATGGTACTGAGATTCTCCACACGCGAAACAATGAGCTTGATTACCTCTGTGGGGAGCAAATTCCAGCCATTCTTTCGGTGGACGCTGCTCGGTTCTGCCATTGTTAGTGCTTGGGATT
>NC_041383.1:648184011-648185584 GCF_002162155.2 Triticum dicoccoides | reverse complement strand
GGATGGAAGATTGGACGAGATTATTTGTGGACAAAGATGGAGAAGCGAATATGTGCTGCGGGAAGTGGACAGGTGATGATGACTACATCATGCCGCTTGACTTACGAGACACATACCAGCAACGTAGGGTCATATCGATGCCAGAAAACTTGCTTGAGTGATCACAGTACTGGTACTCCCTAGTCCCTACAGTACCTACTACTATGCCCTAACTTGCTTGAGTAGAGTAGTAGTGGAGTAGGACTCTGCTCTACTACTAGCATCGGAGGAGTAGTATATTCTAATCTAAAATAGTTACAAACTTCAATGCTCGAGCGTGGAACGACTACGAACCGCCATCGGTGCTAACTGCAATCCCCAGCAAACGTTCGCTGGGAGGCATGGCAGTTGCAAACGCCCGCGATGCAGTTACAGTACATGTGTAAGGGTGGCAGTTTTGTAAAATACTATGGCTTAAAAACAGGCCACCGTCGGATGGAACTCTGACGGTTATGTGGGATTCGCCAGGATTGAGCTCGTGCCGAACAATCGCCAGATATCATTACTAAAAAAAGGTTAAAACACCTGGGGCTATAACTTGCACCGGCTGACCACTAACAATGATACTAACATAGTTGTAAAATGGTCAAAGACCGTGTCTACGTGGTGTTTGGAATTATATGCAAAAAAATTAGCAAGATGCCCGTGCATTGCACATCACACCATCATCACCAACTCGGTTTTCCCTACTCCTACCTATAAAAGACTGAGTTGGTGATGATGGAGGCGAGGAGGCATGTTTAGTCGGGCGTGCAGCAGACGATGCAGTACTATTTGATTTGTTATAAAAAACAAAGAAGAGTAGTAGAGATAGAGATAAGAGTAGAGATAGAGACTTAGGGAGGAGCACCATCTACTGCTTCGCGTTCTACTCCTGTGCTCCATTCGGTGGCCGCAACGTCCCCTACAACCACTCCCTCCTACGCTCCATTCCGCGGGCACTGTTGAAATTTGGGGAGCGCACTCTCGCGACTGCTGACAGCCATGACTTCACCGATGAAGACTTCTTCCCCGACCTCAACAACCTCTTCCTCAACAACATGGGCGACAACCTCAACGCCAGCGGTGCTACTCCCGTTGCATCGTATGTGTTTCTGTCCTTCCTGTTCGAAATCGTGGCAGAATTCATGTTTCTACTCTTTATCATACTACTCTAGATTCTATGTGTTCATCTACTATGCTAGTCCACATGATTAGTTTAATCTCTGTTATAGCCGTCATGATTTATTTTGTGCTTATTCGGATTAAATCTCGTAGTAACTTGTTCATATATTCAACTGGCGCAACGTCCACTACAGCCACTCCCTTTTCATGGATGGCCTGGTTGATGCCTCCAAGGAGCCCTTCGTCTACTGCTATGAGTGCCCGATGCCGTTTTGGGGCTCGCCGGCGGACATCGTGCATCACCTCACAGATGCATGCATCGGTCACTACTGGCCCTTGGTGGAGAACATCAAGTACGAGACGTGCTACCCGTTCACCATGTCGGAGTCGCTGGAGGATCACCACCGTCTGCTAGTCTCGGAGGAGGACG